>NC_056738.1:112594598-112777098 GCF_019279795.1 Protopterus annectens | reverse complement strand
TTGCAAAACAAAGTAAAATCCCATGATTGAAAGAACTCCCTGGTCAGCCTCAATAAGAAGCTGAGATCCCTCATAAAATCCTCCAAAGCTAGTTATGAAAATAAAATCACCACTGATTCTAAAGATAGCCACAAAGCATTCTACAGCTATGTCAAGAATCTCAATGGCAAGACTCAGACCTGCTCATAGCTACAACACAATGGCACTAGATTTACAGAACCAACTGATATTGTCAACATCCTTGCAGACAGGTTCAGTGCAAACTTTACCCCCCCCCCTCACCCTCCAAAGGACCCATCTCCATCCTGGAAGAATGCAAAGCCCCTGTAATCACGGATGCACAAGTAAAGACCCCACTCACCAAAGCCAAGAACACAGCATTGATGGGTCCAGACAACATCCCAGGCTGCGTTCTGCATGAACTACAGAATGAACTGGCACCCCACTTAAGTACCATGTTCAGCCATAGCCTCAATTCAGGCTTTGTGCCTACTGAGAGGTGCACAGTGACAGTTATCCCACTCCACAAAGGGGGTGCCACCACAGACCCCAGGAACTGCTGCCCCATTAGCCTGATGAACCTGGCCTGCAAGGCCATGGAACACATCATTCTGGAGCTTAATAACAACCTGGACCCCACTCAGTTTGGGTTTGTAAAAGGTAGATCATGCCTGCTAAACCTGATTGGCTTCTTTGAAGCAGTCACCAGAGCCATGGATGAGGGCAAGGTGGTGCACACAGCCTATCTTGACCTCGCCAAGGCTTTCAACACCATCCCCCACTCTGGTATTACAGATAAACTCACTAGACTGAGCATAAGTCCCTATGTCACAAGATGGATGACCAACTGGCTCATTGACAGAACCCATATAGTGAAAGTAGCCAACTCCAAATCCAACTTCAGATCAGTGACAAGTGGAGTAGCACAGGGTTCGGTCCTGGGACCTCTCCCATTCAGTATCTATATCTCAGAAATCCAGGCTAATACAGCTGGTCTCTGGCTGATGAAGTTCCAAGATGACTTGAAACTAGGAGCAATAGTAGAATCACCTATGGATGTGGACATTTTCTAAAGAGGCATCACTGAGACTGATGCTTGGTGTCAAAGTCATGGCCTCAAGCTCAATGCCAAGAAGTGCATTGTCATCCCCTTTGGGAAAAACACCATACCCATGAACTACCACATAGGTGGCAGCCTACTAACCACCAAAAGTGTGATAAGAGACCTTGGGACACAAGTGAACAGTAGTCTCTCCTTTGATAATCATGTCTCCACAGTAGTAAGGAAATCCTTCTATGTGGCACACCTCATCACAAAGGGGTTCGCCTCCAGAAATAAAGAGGTCATTGTAACTTTCTACTCACCCCTCATCAGACCTATTATAGAGTACAATGCCTCATTTGACATGTACCTCGCAAGACATCTACAACAACTAGAAAGGCCACAGAAATACCTCACTAAGAGGATTACTGGCCTCAAACAGAGGCCATATGCAGACCGTCTCAAAAAACTCCAGCTCTACTCCATCACATATCGCCTACTCAGAGGCGACCTCTGCTTAACATACAAAGCCATGTCTAACCCATATGTGATGGGCATGCTACACTTAAAGAAATCCCAATCTTTCTGAGCCACATACTCCAGGGACCTAAACATTGTCACCACAATAGACAGAACATACTGGAGGGATAGATTCCTTTCCCAGAGACTTCCCATGCTCTGGAACAGACTACCCACTCATGTCAAACAAAGCTCCTCATTAGCCCTCTTTAAGAAAACTCTTGACAATTGGATGGGAAACAGGAAATTCATCACGGGGATCACTCCTGTGGCTCTGCTCGACAAGGGCACATAAAAATAATTTTCTTGGGTGGCAAAAGCCAGGGAACCTTTTTGGCTATGCGTATATAGGCTCTAGGGCCAATAGCCTAGTACTTACTTATGAAATTATGAACCTATATAGATATATATATATATATATATATATATATATATATATATATATATATATATATACATACATATATATATATATATATATATATATATATATATATATATATTGATATTGATAAAATTTGTGTTACATACATTCTGAGATATTTACATATATGTGTGTGTGTGTGTGTGTGTGTTTGTGTGTGTGTGTGTATTTTATATGTATATCTCGACGTATATTATGTATTAATTTATATATATATATATATATATATATATATATATATATATATATATGCATCTCCATACACATATGCATTTATATATATATATATATGTACAACACATGACTAATGTTAACAAAACTTTTCCCTAGCGTTGAATGACTGTGCTGAAAGATATGTTTGAAAAAACATCAGCCCTATCTACAGTTCAGATGGCTTAGTGATAAATTGCTGTGGATTTGGTGTGCAGGGTCCTGGGTTCAAGACCTTACAAGGGCTGTTGGATACAGAGTTATTAAGGCAGTTGTAAGCAGGTTTGTGCGGGTTTCCACATCAGTAAGCAATGCTAACTTACAGTTAACTCTGGTGACAGATAGTCTTAAAAGTGCTTAATCTGTGTAGGCATTGCTTAGCACCACGCAAACACACTTACACCTGCTTACCCCGCACTAATTTCTTTAAAAAAAAAAGAAAAAAGGGTGATAGGAAAGTGGTGAAAAAGGGGGCATGAAGAGGGAAAAACAATATAAAGGATAGCTAGGGATGTGCAGGATGGGTGTAGGGAAGGTCCGTAGCTGTCCATTTCTTATACAGCAACAGCTGTGCATATATACTGAATTTGGAGGTAAATTTGGACACTCAAACCCCTGAGAGAGGGGCGAGGACAACAATAATATGTTGTGAAGTCAATTAGACCAGATTACATGTGTCCAGTGGACACATGTGCAAAATGGACAGCTATGTATGGGGCAACATTTTTTTGGGAGGGGGCAGATTGCCCTTTTTTTAAAGTGAGAGTGGGATATTGGGGAAGGATAGTTGGAGAGATAGGTTAGGTAGGAAGACAGACAAGACAGACAAGACAACATACAATGGTGGTATATGACACATGTAGGGGATAAACATCTTGGACAGGGAGGGGTGTTTGGTAATCAGAAGCCTAGGAGCCCCAAATGGATAAAGTGGGACTGAAGTCCCCACCTATGGACAGTCACCACTGCACCTTCACAGCCCCAAAGGTGGCTGTGCTGGGAGCTGAGCAGGAGGGGCATGCTGACCCTCTAATTGCGCCAAGCAGCCCTCAAGCTGCCATAGCAGATTTCACAATTCCTTGTGGAGCTTGCTACACACCAGACCACGGACCTGGCTTAGAGTGACAGGATCCTGTCCGTGCCCATGCCTGGGGGGGATGAGCCCCATCCCCTGAGGTGGTTCCACCCGAAGGTGGTGCAGGACCAGTGGACGAGGAGGTTCCAGGGTGGGTCGCAGATGTGATGGTATTGGTAAACACATTCCAGGATTAGTAGTAACAGCATGCATGAGTATTCTCATTAATCCAAAACAGCAGATATGGAACATTTGCATAGCAAATAGAACACATGCATATATGGAACCAGGTTACATTCATAGCAATAGGCCACCAATGATAGTAATTGAACAGGGAACATTAATTGGAATATAGTTCAACAATGTAGAACAATAGAACACATGTTCCAACAGTAGGTTTGGTGGAAAACATGCCCATTTATTTATGTGTTTGGATTACTGGTGAATATAAGGTGGGGGAGAGAGAGAGATGACAATTAACAAATGTAGATTCTTGCAGTGCTCGGGTCTATATTAGAAGACTGAATGTTTAGGTGATCAAACACCTAAACATCGTCTTCTAATATCGAACCGCACAATGTCGAATGTCCCAGGGTAACACGTCCCTCAACCACAACACAAAAAACATTATTTTACATCTAAATTAAGTGGGGGGCTTCACCCCCCACACCCCAAAATAAATATACCAACTCCGAGATCGCTCAACAGTATGGAAATAGCAAACTCCAGCGAATGGTCAAGGGAAATCTTTCCCTGTATTAAATCGGTCATCCGCCGTTTTTTGCTTTTGATATTAGAAGATCGATGTTTAGGTGTTCGATCACTTAAACATTCGGTCTTCTAATATAGACCCCAGTGCTCATAGCTTTAATGATCATTGCTCTAATCATTACTCTACAGGTATTATTACAACAACCTATGGCCTTGGGTAGGGCAGTGGTATGTTTGTACACAGTGTATAATTACAGCCTTTTTATAGCTACTTTATACCTTCGCTTACCTGGAAGACCTGAACATTTCTTCGGGGAGACCACTTGGTGTGTGTACTTATCTTGCTGTCATTTGCAGCCTTGGGGTTGGACCATGGGTGTTGGACACAGTATAACTACAGCCTTCTTATACCTACTTTATACCTTCTCTTATACCTTCTCTTACCTGGAGGACCTGTGGAGGGAATGTTTGTTAACACTACCTGACTGTTTCTACCCATATTCACATAGTCAGGGTTACATATGTGCACTCATAGTGTGTGTGTGTGTGTGCGTGTGTGTGTGTGTGTGTGTGTGTGTGTGTGTGTGTGTGTGTGTGTGTGTGTGTGTGTGAGTGTGTGTGTGTGTGTTTTACTAACATACTCTGCCTTGATTTCTATCAGTCACCCTAGTTGTTGATAACAGGGACCAGTAGCTGTGACAGCATGACACTTTTGAACATTTCTTGGGGGAGACCACTTGGTGTATGCACTTATCTTACTGTCATTTGCAGCCTTGGGGTTGGACTGTGGGTGTTGGACATAGTATAACTGCAGCCTTCTTATAGCTACTTTATACCTTCTCTTACCTGGAAGACCTGTGGAGGGAATTTATGTTGACACTACCTAAATGTTTCTACACATATTCACAAAATCCTAGTTGAAATTATGCATACAGCTTACGACCACTCCTGGGATTCTAACCATGGCTGTTTTTGCTAAAAATACAAGTTTGTGCTTCATCAGAAAGAGCTTTTGAGAAACTGCTGTTTTTTTCTTGAATGATTTCTGCCTCATTCTCTCTTTGTTGTACAATCTGACCTTGTAATTACAACATTCTTATACATACATTCCTATACATACCTTTTGACATAGCACAGTGTGGAAAACAGTGGTTAACACAACATTACTATTCAGATATCAGATCTTGGTGCATGAAATATTTCATATCACTTAATCTCGTGTCTTACAGAGGCACTAAATTTGTCAGATGAGACTTGATTGTTTGATGCTTTCAGAGCTATAGTTGCTATGCATAACCTGTACACATTTCAATTCATACCATACCAGAGTAAATACAACCAGTCTAGGGTTCAGAATTTTATTGACAGGCAGTTATAGTTTTATTTATATATAACCTATATGAGACTATTACTGTAATATTGTCTGGTTTATTCAGTACAAACCATACCCATTTTTAATACTGTCAGGTGACATTCTACTCCATTATATTTATTTGGTATGAATACTACAAGCTAGATTGTTACTTACCAGCCTCGCAACGCAGCCTTTGCAACTTGGTGGCATGTTCTTCCTAGTTCGCAGCCTGCTCAGCTGGAGCTGTAAAGAAGACAGAGAAACATTTATGCATACCTATGCATCACATACACAGGCTAGACTTTGGTAAACAGTTATTGATATGAATACTTACACATGCCAGGGACATCACCCCTCTGCCATGCTTCTTGGACCCACTGGTCCAAAAGCTCCCTCTTCCTCTGCTTCAAGTCAGCATAGTGGTGCCAGACTTGCTCACCAGTCCAAGAGATGCCAGTGACACTGGTGAGATCACAGGCAAGACTTTCCTTGGCCTCCGCTTTGTATTGGGAGCCCTGGTACTGGTCCTGCAGCAGTCTGACATCATGGATTTTAACAAGGAGCCCTACCATGACCTTGGACTCCTGTATGCCCCAGCGCTGCACCCGAAAGTGCATGCCCTCTCCAACACCTGCCATACTGCCTACAGTGGGGAGCTACAACCAGTTATGAGCTGTATTCCCACATGAGAGTTGTAAATACGGCCAATTTCCTGCCCTTTGCCATGATTGGATGGTTTCAAATATGCTGAGCTATGGGCAAACCTGCTTAGCTAAGGTTGGCAGTGCTTAAAGGGGCAGGTTCAGCACTGCTTACCAATGGACAAATCCACTTAGCTGGGCTACTCATTGCTTAGCATTCATATTTTAGCAATGCTTACACCTGGTAAGCATAGCTGTGCAATGCTTAGCATTGCTTATGTTTTATTTTATAGACTATCAACTGTATGGGATTGAGTCATTATTTCTGACACATTATAATTCTGTTTAACTTCCCTGACATTCCCCTATGTGCTTTCATTACTTTTAGTCTTGTGTGACTATACTGTATGGGGAACTTGTGTTTATATGGGGTTTTCACAATTTTATGATACTGACACCTCACATATGGACCTACTACTGTACTTTAATTTAAAAATATTTATTTGCTACCTAATTATTAAAAAAAATTTATGTATTGCTTTCACATGTAAAATGCAAATTGGCTTCTGTGGGGGTCAAACCAGGAACAACTACTTACTTAAATACTCTAACCACTTTGCTATTTCCATATTGTTACTTCTTAAGGTATATTCATATTTAGCTCCTTGTTATGTGCAAGCTAGGCTGAGCAGAGATGCGTGATATGCACACCCGCTCAGCTACACCTAAACATTATTGCGGACTGAAAACAAATTAAACTGTGTTTCATTTTTGTACTGTAGAGGTATGCACATTGATTTCTGCAATATTTTCTGTGGAGGAGCTGTGCTTTTAAAACGGTGATGACATGACAGGCTTTGCATTTGAGAAGTATGCTCCATGGACACTGAAAGTGTTCGCCATACCTCTCAACTGTAAAGATTGTCACAGAATGTCCAGATTTTTGCTTTATATTATTCGTCCATTTTTCATATAATTGTGGCTTTCTGGCAGATTAGTGGCAAAGCATTAGGGACTGCAGTTAGTATGTAATGCCAGACATTTGAGTTTTATACTTCATACCCTTTGGGGAATTCATGATAATGCAATGCCTACCATTCTATCAACTTTATAAGTTTGTGAGAGCAATATCTCATATTTCTCCCTATTTGTTCCTTTTTTATGGCTCTGTCCAGATTTCTTTTCAGGTTGTGAGGTGATGGTGTCCGTGGAAACTCTCGCTATTGTTACATTGCCATATGGCAATTATGGAATTCAGGGGGCATGTGTATTGTGAGAGCACTGCTCTCAGACACACCCCCTGCGCTCTTACACAGAACCATGTCCGTATTACAGCACAGCAGCATGTCTTCATGAATATGCATGGCGTGCTGCATGAGAATGGTCCCTTACGTGCAAGAATAAGTTATTCTTGCGTGGAAGTTTGCTGAATCCCAGGGAAAGTCTTTTGGAATTAAGCCCAATGTCTCTCTAGTCTATAAGGCAACATATGATTCAGTTCTACTTGAAAGCCTTTGCCTGGAATACACCGCTGAGGGAGCACTAGATTAGGGAATCTAATACTAACACTATAAACATGAAAAATGACACATACATTATACAATGCCTTCTAAAATTAAGGAATAAGTTTCCCCTTACAGTCAGAACAACTTATTCAGTAACTTCATTCAGAATATTTTTTTATTAATATATTTGAAGGAGAAAATATTAATAGGGATATACTTTTATTATTTTTATTTAGTTAGTTATTATATTTTATTTTTGTTTATCAGGGTAGAGCATTTGCAGGCTCAGCCTGGACTACATACAACAGTAAAGTAAGACTAAAAGTATAAGTAAACTATACAGTCTAGTGACATAACATAACATAACATAACATAACATAACATAACAACATAACATAGATGTAAAAAATACAAATATTTAAAGACAGTTTATAAAGAAATCAGATCATGAGTATAAAATGCATAATACATAATACAGCAACCAACTTCTTAAATGTTAGTAAGTTTTAGGGTTAATGATGAAATTTGTGAATCTATGAATTTTAGGTCTATTTTACACAATAATGGATACACCAATGGAAATCTCAAGTGCTGTAGAACTTTTATATACAAGATTGTGCTTGACAAAATTCCAGTATACAGACTTTCATAATACCTTTTTGAAGTCTGTTCATATTTCATGGATATGATTTATTGTTAACATTGATTTTAGTAAGGTATAGAGTCTAAGGCCGTCTTGTTGAGCCTCAGTCAGCCAAAGAGTAAAGATCTTAAAACTTCCCTGTATATCAAAAAATACATTTATCATTTCTGTTATAAAAATAGGTAGGAATTTAATGGTAAAGTCTGTTAACAGGGTTTATACCTTTAGTCCTAAAAATATATTTCTTAAAATATTAATAAACAAGTTAAGGAACAATAAGTATGGCTTAGCACATTTATGTGTTCTTCCCAGGGCTGAGTAATAAGCTAAAATTAAAACAGCTAACATGCATCATGTCATTTTGTATAAAAGTAGAATTCATTATATTTCCACCAATGCATGTTTATTATTTAAGTAGAATATATTGCTGTTATTATTTATTTTTTCATACCTTTTGCAAGTCCAGTAATACAGTGTGCTGTGCAATATATAGTAATCTTCCAAAAGTAGAACTGGTGAGTTAGAGCACTAGGGTCACCATTGGCAGATTGGTCTTAGAGGAGGGGTGAGATAGAGATCCACAAACTGACCTCTGTGATGGCTTACTTAGAGAGTCAGAGAACCTTGCCTAGAAAAGGGATACTAAGACCTACATCTAGAGCCAGGCTTAGAGTGTGATCCATTTCTCTAATCTGGGATCAATCTAAAAAAATGTATGAAGCTTCCAAATGGACTTACCACATATAAAATGGAGAGATGGGGTGAAGTGAATGTCAGATGAGTGGTAGGCAGAAGCAGAACAAATTAAATTAGGCTAGGCCTTAGTAGTGGGAATTGGCTATAAGGCCTTAAAATGTCAGCTCTTTGATTGGGACGGATCCACAGCTTGTGTAGAACATTCAAAAGTATCAGTTAAATGTAGAAGGCCATACTTCTACACACATCATTGTTTCTCAAACCAGGCTTAATGGTCAAGGGTGATCTCTCTTCTACTCCAGAGTTGCCCCTCAGGAGGGGGACTCTAGGTAGAATTGAGGATACTAACAAACTCCAGCTAGGTGCTGAACCATTTGAGTTTGAGCCAGTGGGATAAGATAGTTGCCACAATGTGACTGTGAACGTCAGAAGGGAAACCATTGATAGTTGATTATGCTTATGCACCTAACTGTTATTCAGAGCAGTCAGCCTGCTTGGAGACCATAGGTGTGGTTCTGGACAGGTACTGCTCACTAAATCTGCAGTCCTGTTTTGAGACTTTGATACCCGTGCAGGCAATGATGGTGATACTCTGAGAGAAGAAGAGCTTGCCTGATCAAAACTTGAGCGATGAATTGTTATTGGACTTTTGTGTGAGTCATGGATTGTTCATCATGAACATTATGTTCTAACACAGAGTACCTTAGGTCAAAGGTGGATGATAGACTTTGTAACTGGATCATAAGATGCAAAACCATATTCTCTATACATGAGCCAAACTGGTGCTGAGATGTCTACTGATCACCAGTTGGCAGTGAGCAGATGTCCTGAATATCAGCTGGACAGATGAGGCAGAGTGGAGCTAGCTCATCTGGTGCTCAGTGCTGGTCTCCAGTTTGGCACCCCAGCCACACAGCTCTTCAGTTGAAGAATAAAAAAATAAAAAACTATAGCAAGCAACTTGTTATATTTGTAGCAAAGGAATTTCTACAGCTTACCACACAAGAAGCGCCAAAACACTGATGTGCATTTCTGTACCAGGATTCAGAAATGCCAACACAGAAAAGAATGCAATAATTGCACTTCCTGGTTATGCTCACCAACACCGTGTTCCCAGGATACTGCCTCCTTTGTTCCTTTGTCCCACCCTTGCTATGCTTCTGTGGATGAGGGAAACCCAAACATGTAGGGAAGGTGTCCTAAGAATGTCTAGGAGATGCTTATATGCAGGAATAGTTCAGTTCTCACATCTGAAAGAGCTTCTACCATATCCCACAGGATGTCACAGACATGGAGTCAAAGACCTCAGTAACTGAAGCTTTGTCAAGGAGATGTGGCCAAAAGATAGTCAATTGTTGTTGTGGTGGTAATTCACACAGAGGGAAGCCATCATGTTAAAGAAACAAACCTGCTTTGCAATGCTAGTGTGTTTCCAAATATGACAACAGGTACTAATGCACTATGAAGGCAGCAGCAATGACAGTCACTGAAGTGAAGCCTGGTGCATGAAGAGCTTGGAAAGGCCATGTAGAATGACTTTCACGTAGCCTCAAATAGGTTATGGCAAACCATCAGTGGACAGTATATATCCAAGGCTGTTCATAGCAAGTGTGGACAAGTGGTAAGCTTGACTTTGGATATGACCGGGTGGTGAAGGAATACTTTGAGAAACTCCTGAATCTGATGTGCATGCCTGATGGACATGTCCTCTTCTGAAGAAGTGCTAGAAATAACTGATAAGAATGTAAACACTCCTGTAGGTTAGATCACTGCTGTGATAAAACAGCTTTTCCCTGACAAGGCTGCAGGAGTGGAAGAAATCTGGCCAGGAATATTGAAGTCACTGGATGGTGATGGGGTGTCATTTTTTTAATGCTACATTGAAGGCAAGGAAAATATTAGTCAAACTGGGTGGCTGCGTCCATTTTGAAAAAGAGAGATAGGCTGGTATGCTTCCTTAATACAGGGATCATACCCTTTAGCCTCCCAGGCTACCGGGAAGGAGACTCCCAACTTATATTTGAGCCTTTGATTCACAATGCAGTTACCATCCTGACTTGTAGAACAGTGTTATCAACTCTTTGTCCTTGCAAACATATTGGAAGGGTTATGGGAATTTGCCAATCCTGTCTTCATTTGTTTTATGGAACTGGAAAAGGCATATGACTGAGTACCATAAAATGTCTTGTGAGAGGTGCCTCAACAAAATGGGGCTCCACAGCCACTGTTGTATTTCATTCAGTCTTTATTTACAAAGCAATATTTGCATTCCTATTATTGGTGTTAAGTCAGATACATTCAGGAGGACATAAGACTCCTCTGAGGATGTTCCTTGGTTCCACTCCTATTCCTGATTTTCATGGGCAGCATATTAAGGCACACCCAAGGTTTGCAGGGTATCCATTTTGAAGAAGTAAGGGTTGCATATCTTTCATTTGCAGATGATGTTGTCTTTGCGACACCAAGTGACTGTGGTCTCTAGTGTGTGTTGAAGTAGTCCTCTGCTGATTATGAAGTGGCTGACATGAGAATCAGTACTTCTAAATGTAAGAACATGCTTCACTCCTAGAAAAGAGTGACTTTCTCTCTGCAGATGAAGGAATGCAGCTATTTCACATGAAAAGCTTTAAGTATCTCATGTTTTTTTTCATGAATAATAGTAGAGGAGATATGGATACTTGCCAGCAGACTGGTGCAGTACAAACAGCTGTACTGCAGATACCATACTAGACTCTAGTAATGGAACTTGGAGTAGTGTCCTAAGATGAAACTTTTAATTAATCAGTAAGTCTATCTGTCCGTTTCTCTATCCTTACCTATGAGTAGTGACAAAAAAAAATAAGGTCATGGATACAAGCAGTGGAAAAAAGGGTCATTCCTAGAATTGCTGGGCTTATTCTCCATGTCAGAGTGAGGAGCATGGCAGTTCAGGATGCTCTTGCAGTACTGCCACTGCTCTCTAGGCCTTCAATGAGCTAACTGTGGCTGGTTGTTTGGGTACTCAATTAGAATGACAACTTGTACCTCCCATAGGATGTGTGCCAGGTACAGCCACTAAAAGGAGGTCCCTGGGCAGACCCAGGATACACTAGAGATACTGTATCTCTCAGCTGGTCTGGGAATGCCATGGCATCCCCCAGGAGAAACTAACAAATGTTACAAGGGATAGGAAAATCTGTTCTGTTCTGCTCAGCATGTTATCACTATGACCATCATCATGATACGTGGTTTACAAAATGAATAGATGGCTAGATGGATGGCCTTTTTGCTCGGCATACAAAAAAATAAAAGCACATGACATGCTATACAGGAGCAGACCACTTCTTACCCTGGAGCATACACACCTGAAATAACCATGACTTGGCTTAGTAAATTATTTGTAATACTGATTTGCAACTTATTACACATATCAGTTGACTAGTATACTTTAGCATTTAGTGAGATCCCATATAGAAACATTACCTAATAATTAACATTCCCTGCACACATTTTCAGACGTTTCTAAGTTTCCCCCCTGACACAGGTCTGACCTACCAAGAATGGTTGTTCTCACCATTTCAGAGTTGCTGCAATAAGATGCCACTGTGTTTTCCCCATCAGTGAACATGATGAGCTAGTTTGCCTTATAAACTGAAGTTAGTAGTACTAATTATTGTGATTTTTATATAGTTTATACAAATAAATTTCTTGTTCATTGCTATCTTTAAATCCCTCATCACTTAGAAAACAGCCCATGTAATCCCTTAGACGGCTGTTACAAATATGCTAGCTCTTGTTATAATAAAGTAGTTTGGTGATAGTAAACTAAATATGGTGTCATAAAAATTTTCTTACTCTAGTCTGGCATTCACACAAAGAGAACCGAAAGATATTAATGCACCTATCCATCCATTTTTTTTTAATTGCATCTCCTGACGAAGGTCATAGTGTTAATGGTTCATCCTGTGGAATTCCAAGGCATTCCCAGGCAAGATGGGAAATATAATCTCTCTAGTGGGATATGGGTCTACCCCAGGACTTCCTTCCAGTGGACTAGTTTTTGTAGGTTAAGCAAAAGCTCCTCAGCTGACTTGTCTCAACCCAGAGGAGCAGTCACTCTGCTTGGAGATCTTCCTGGGTCACCAAACATTTCAGTCTGTCATGCTAAGAGAGTCCAGCTATTCTGGGAAGGAATCTTATTTCTGCTATGTGTGGCCTCAATTTTATCCTGTCACTCTTACCCAAAGTATTTTGTTGTAGATGAAGACTGAGACAGAGACTGACTGGTGAACTGAGAGATTCATTTGGTAACTCACTTCTCACTTCATCACCACAGTCTGATGCAAAAACTGCACCCATAAACTTGCTCATCTCCTGAGCTCTTCTATGTCCACTTATGAGAAAAAAATACAAGATATTTAAATTCCTTCAGCTGTGGAGGCTGCTCACATTTCTCCAGCAAAAGAAAATGCAGTATTTTCCAGGAAAAGACAAGACCTCTGATATGGAGTTGTTGATTCTCATCTCAGCTGCTTCCCAATCAGCAACAAACCATCCGAGTGTATGTAGGAGATCACAGGCTCTTACAGCTAAGAGGTCAACATCCCTTGCAAACAAAGATGCAACCTTCACTTCCACAAATAATATACATTCCACACCATGACTGCACCTTGAGATTCCTTCCAAAAATTCACAATTAGAACTTCAGAAAAGATTCATCATTGGAAGAGCTCTAAGCCCACCTTGAATATGTTTGACTTATCACTGAGAAATATAACACATTTGTTGCTTCTCAAGTACAAGGGATGAATAGGATCCTATCTGTAAACTCATTCCAATCCAGTCTTGCATTACACAAACAAATTAACAAGAGACTGTTAGTGAGAGATTCAAGTTGTTGTTGTGTCTTTCGGCTTTTCCCTGTTAGGGGTCGCCACAGTGGAACTCCGGTCCGCTAATGATTGGCAGTAGATTTTTACATGCCAAGTTGCCGGCCGTGACGCACAACCTTCAACGAAGGTATGCCCATTCACGCATGTCTCCACACAGAAGACGCTCTAGCTGAGAATCGAACAGGACAATGTCTTACTGTGAGGCGGCAACGCTACCGCAGCATCACCACCGCACAAGTATACTTTTGAAATGCATTTTCTTGGCCTGAACAATTTATAAGTTAGTGTGACAACAAATAAAAAGCATATTTTTCAGGAGGACTAGCCCTTTTATGCTGGCGGACACCCCTCACCATTGCACCCTTATATGGAGGGTTTTACCCCCCCCCTCAAGTTTTACTTTATTATTCTAACACTGAGGTCATTTCACATGGAAAAAGAGCAACCAGTGATAAGCAGTGTAATGCCTGTCATGCTCTTTTTCCAAGATGTACCAACTCAAAACACTAAACGTACACAAACTTGCTGTTCAGAATCATGAGCAACAAAACATATGCTTATGCCAGGATGAGCAAGTGTGTTTCAGCAACTGTAAGTCAAGATCCAGTGTACTTCACATCTCTGTAAACCAGCTGAATGGCATTCAGCACTAGCCCTGGGACTTTGTGCTGCTGTAACCATTCCCATAAGATATTCCAAGGAGCACAGTTATACACTTTCTCCCAGTCCACAAAATATATGGAGAAAGGACTGGCAGACTACCATGGCTTCCTCGGTATCTATCAAATGACAAGTAGATCCAATCTTCCACACCCTGAAACAAAGACTCAGTTACCATACAAAGCCTCTTATTTGTAAGAGCAGGGAGAAGGGAATCCAGTATAACTAAAACAAGATTTTCCTATCCCCTTTTTTGAAACTGGTAACTACCATCCTGATTTACCTGTTCAGGGTGACTGACCACACCTTCCAAACAAGTTTTAAAAGGTATGTTAACCATGACTCTCCAGCAATGTCCAGTGCCTTCACCATTTCCAGCATTTCTGCCCAGATGTTGTACACTGACTCATGCTTGTCACACAATGGCTGTTTAATTGCCGCCTTGACCTTGTCTACAGAAATGGATCCAGTCTCATCAGTTGCCTTCTGCATTGCTCCCTTAGAGGAGGAAATGTCTGCTGGATTCAGGAAGGACTCAAAGTATTCCTTCCGCCTCTAGAAAAGTTCATAGTGAAGGTCATCATTTCTCTGCTCCTGCTGAGAGCAGTCCAGGCATACTTCTTAACTGTCTAGTTTTTCACAGAATGTCCAGATTTGTTGCATCAAAATTTCAATCTATTCCTCATAAATTTTTGTTTTTCTGGCAAGTAACTGGGATGGTCTGAGGAAGGAAATTAGTAAATAATGTCATACATTTGAGTTTCAGACTTCATATCCTTTAGAACATGTATCTTAATACACACCCTGTTATTCTAGCAATGTTCTAAGTTTATAAGAACAATATTTAAAATTTGGCCCTATTTTTTGGCCTTTGTACCCCCATTATGCTAGGCTTTGTCTAGATTTCTTTAGCTAAGAGGTTGAGAGCTATGAGTCCTAGCAATGCTCTGCCTCATTCTCAGGAGTCAGTGATTGGTTGCCATAACCTCTTTGAGGTGACTTAAATGTAATTCTGCATGTCTCATGAAACTCTTCCCACACCCAGGCCTTTACTTCAACACAGTCACAGCTTCTGCCTTCCGGAGCTTGTGATTTCTGTCAGTCAAATGAACAGACATCCCCTACCCACTAGAACTGCATGTGCCATGACAAGTATGAGTCCACCTGTGGTCACAACTACTTGTCACTGCCTCAGCAGTTTAGCTCTTGAAAATCATTTGTCAACTCATTAATCTGGTGATGAGTTGGGTTAGAAAATAAGGGCAGTGGCTGAAAAGATGTGAGAAGCCGACACATGTAGTGAGGGTTCCATGGAAATACCTGTCCTGTGCTTCTGTGCTAGATGAGTTCAACATTCACCTCCACTTCTCTTGTACACCTGATGAGGTTGTGTACTTTTATTCATAATCAGCAATTCTACTGAAACCAAGCAAAACTAGCTTTATCATAACTCGTTTTATCGACTACAGCTGGCTGATACAGCAGTTTTGTTAAATCACAAAACTGCTACATAGTGAGAAGCTAATCTACTTGAATAACATGTAAGCTGGTTTTCAAAACACTTATTACAGAAGACGAGCAATGTTTTTCAGATCTTCAATTCGTGCACCCCCAACACTGAGAGCTCTGCTCCCAGACCCTTACTTATATATATATAACAATTCTAAGATTGCTAAATCCAAAGGAAAATGGAGTTTTCCCTTTTCACTGAGGTTTTGCAGTCTTGGAGTTGGAATAAATAAGCAAGTATGGGGAGGGGTCATGAGGGACTTCACCCCCCCCCCCCCAGATGCACTTCTGCTGTTGCTGAGGTGATCAGTGCCTTTTTTGTTTTATTTACTGCATAATTTACAGCTAGTTACTTCACCTGACTGCGTCTGATTGAATGTGTTCCAGTGAACTTATTCTCAATGTGTTCAAACAGACTGAAATAGAACCTGTTCAAGAAATCAGATTTATTAAAGAGCATCCAAATTATCAATCAGCAGTTACTTTTCAAACATAGTTTGCAGTTTTAGAAATATTCTTTATATTGCTTTGAATACACAATTTGGCCATTTTTATTTTATCTTAACTTAAATGAAACTGTCTAGCATGTGCTTGATTTTAAATTAACTTATCTCTGTATGCTTAGTTTAATTAAGGACTCTTCATAAACGCTCAGGGTATTTATTAGCAGTTATTCAGTTACTAGATTTTTCTTTCAGATACATGTTGACTAACCTTTCCTTATCTTTACAACTCCTGCTCAGGCTTCCTACAAAAATTAAGTGTTTGTAATTCAGTGGGCCATTCCCACATACTAAAGAAAAAAAAATAGCAGTGAACATCCTGCAATGCAGTTTCTTTATTCTGTTCAGGTACCGATGTTCCATGGGGAAGAATGAATTAAGCATACTCTTTGAAAATAAAGGAAGGAGCAAGATTTCACTTGTACAAAATAGAACAGAATAGAAAATGGGTGTGTTCCTTTAAGTACATTCCTCTCCATCACAGCAAGCATTTTCTGAGAAAATCACATGATTTGTTATGTTTGTATCTATGAGAACCATCTGAAATAGCGTGGAATGTCAACATGTTTGGGAAGTACAAAAGCTAGGCGTTTCTAACATTAAAGTCTTGAAAAGAAGATGCCTTATAAAATGATTTCCATAAATTTCCCTTCCTTCATTTTGGGTCATCTCTACTGGAACAAGAGGTAGTAGTATGAATGGTACATATGTGCCAGGCCAGCAGTGTAAAAGGCAAGAGCAAAAGTGACAGTGTCATTCCACACAAAATATTTAGAACCTAGCAAAGTACAGGACATTATAATATATGCAAATCCAAACATAAAAAGTAAAGGAGGCCTACAAATCGTATAAGAATAAGCCGATAACACAATAAAATTGTAAAGATGAAAAGCTGCAAAGCAGAACTAAAAGCAAAGATTTGTGCCTCGGTCATTCCAAAATCAGAACAGAGATAATCAGCATAATGATAAGAAATGTTTATTCAGAGTCCAAACATTTAGACGTGATTAATTCATAAGATTGTGGACTGTTTATTTCATTTTATTACATAAAAACATATGAAGTCACTAGGCAGCTCTCAAAGGAGTTTTAAATAATTTGACAGAAATTACACAGCTCCGCTCTTTGGATACATGCCACAAACTATGTTGCATGGGCTTGCTGATGTATCACTATGAAGCAGATTTTTAACATCAAGCCCATTCTAGAGGGGAAAATAAAACATCTTCAAGGCTACAGATGCCTCATTCTTTTTTGTGTGTGTGTTCATTTCTCCTTACAGTTCATTTTTGTTTTCATCCTATAATGTGCTCTCTTAGTTTTCAGAATCTGATTAATGAAGTAAACCTAGAAAAACATTACAGGCCCCTTGATTACGTTTGACATTGGTAGAAGCAGAATGAGGTGTAACTTCAAAGGTAACAATGCGATATGCAGAAGTCAGTGTGACTTGCAATAAGCAAGAAATAATGCCCAACAGGGTGTGTGTTACTGTGTAAATAATGCCCACCCAGGGGTGTACTCAGGCCTGACATTGCAGGCAGAGGGCCTCTACACCCCTTGGAAGGGCATTACACACACCTTGGTGGGCATTATTGCATTTAGAGAATGGGCTGCCAGTAAAATTGTTGTATTTTACTTATTTATTTTTTATTGCTATACTATTATTATTACTTATATTTTTGATGTAAAATAGTCCATCCACTTATTGTTTCAAACTTGCTGTAGTATATGTAAATAGTGTTGGAGGAAGTATTTTATATCTAAAATGTAAGATTGTCAAAAATGTCCAGCTATTTACCTCATTTTTTGGTCCCTTACTCATCAAATTTGTGGTTTATTGGCAATCACTGGAGACTGAAGTCAATAAATAAGGACATCCATTTGTGTTTCAGACAATATTTCCTTCAGAAAATGCATGCTAGTAATCCTTTTACTCTACTAACTTTCTAATTTTATATCAGCAATGTTGAAAATCCGTTCCTGTTTTAGCCTTTACTCCTCTCATACCTCTCAACCTCCATGCTCCAGAAATCTGGAAAAAATGCAAAATAATGGAGGGACAAGGGTCGAAGATTAAGGACAGATTTTAAATATTGCTCTTATATACTTAGAACGTTGCTAGAATAACATGATTTATGTTGGCATGCATTTTCTAAAGGATAAGAAGTCGAAAACTCAAATGTTTGCCACCATTCTGTAAAAATCAGTTCAGCTGAGCAGTTTATCCCCTTTTATTTTAGGTTTTATCCAGATTTCTTGAGCTAAGAGGTTGAGAGGTATGCATACCTCTTAAATGCTGTTGCTACTGGTCGATCGCTCTCACTCTGTCCCACAGACACACACACACACACACACACACACACACACACACACACACACACACACACACACACACACACACACACAATCTTCCATTTTCAGGCATGCAAGCCCATATACACTCATACAAGCAAACAGAAACTTAAATATACACACACCCACACTTTTCTTTCTTTTTTTTTAACTTTTCATTTTACACTCGCTAAAGCGCTGCTTAGCGAGTGTAAAATAATGGCTAGATCAATCTCACTCACACTTTCATGCATGCATACACTCTCTCACACACACACACACACACACACACACACACACACACACACACACACACACACACACACCCATGCATGCATCACACACACACACACACTTGTTTTTTTTTTTTTGAACATTCTGTATTTATTTTAATTTTATGCTCGCTAAACAGCAAAAGCACTACTTAGCAAGAGTAAAATAATAGTGACCGCTAGATTTATTACAGTCTGAGCTCTACGGCAGCTTAATTTTCAGCGGGCATTACCTGTACATTAACAGCCTGGTGGAGAGTATTTGTTCTCCAGTCAGGGTGCCGATGTATGGGTTGCCCATTCTCTAAAAAGCCATAATTGTACAGCAGTATAGAAACTATAACTGATTCAGGCAGTCTGTAATACACCAAATCCTGTCCAGGGGGGCATTTACTGAAATTTATTTTCCAGAATAGTGCAACAGAGGAATTAAACCAAGATCCCACATTTCTCCTGCATATCCTCTACTTCAGAAGAGTAAATTTTAATGCCCTAGTGGCAGACATGCATGACAAGTAAAACATTGGCTAATTTAACTTTCCAGTGGTTCCTCTTCTGAAGAAAGCTCCGAGGTCATTACTAACTGATGCTTTAAGGCCAGAGTATATAAGGCAAGCTATGAAATGAGGTCTGCAAAGACAGATAAGACTGGTCTTAAAATTTTCTAGCATATTCAGTGATAAGTGGAAGAGGGCATGGTCTACAAAAAATTGTTCCAGTGGCCCTCCTGTCACAAACCCAGAAGCTCTCCTTAATATTCTAAACTGGATCTTCAATGTTTCCTTACCTAATGGAGGCATGGATTCTCATTAGGGCTATGTTCCTGTTTTGAATTTTAAATCAAAATCCTTGTGGTCCCAACTTTAGAAGGCCTTGAGATGTTATCTGTATTGACCTGAAACATGATTCAGCGCCTCCTGACAGTCTGCTGCTCAGAATGATGAACACAGATGGTAGATCCCATTCCAATGTGAAATGTAGCTTGTCTGCAACCAATAGAGTTAAATAAATACTTAGTCAGACTGCTAGAAGCATCTGTTCTAAGATAAAGGAAACTGGATTTTCCAAATAAAATTCTCCTGTCCATCTTCACCTAATTTATCATTCTTATATGTAATATCCTCACTTTAAAAAGGGAACTGAACTCATTGAAAACTTTTCCTGAACAACAGAAATACGTTGATGTTTACTGAATATAAGACATAGGCCATGACTGCACTTGCTCAGTCTTTGATTATTACAGAATAGAAGGGGCAGGAGTGAGCTAAATGAAACTCCTGTTTGTGTCTAGAGAATTTGTAGACAAGGAATTTGTCTATGATATCCATATTTCTAAACAAGCATATAACTGGAGTTGCAACCTCAAGGATTTCACGTGAGTTACTACAAAAGTCAGAAAGCTGACCTAAATGACCGTATATCAGCCTGAAACTACATTGGGAAGGGATAGAACAGCAAACAGTTCCCAGTGGTTGTATTGTCAGTGATGCCTTCACATACACAGCAGACAAGGTGAGCAAAACTTATCTTGCAGGTTATATGAATGCACATATGCATCTGTTTGTATGTTTGCTTTTTTGTTAACCAGGAAAGTAAGCTAAAAAGTTGGATCCTCTTCAGCCATAGCCCAGGCCAAAGCAGACAAATCTGCTGTATGGCTCCTTATAGTTACATTGTCTTCTGCAGTAAATCAAAAGCAGTAGCTATCTATGTGCCCCTATTGATAAATGTCAGCCTGCCATAAAGCCCTTGGTTGGTAAGTTACTTGCAGGCCAGTGTCCAGTTGCTCAGCTTGTATTACCTTGGATAGCTCTGTTGAGTGAAAGTTAGATGTAAAACCAGTCAACCTGACAAACATGAACTAAAAATTGCTGCACTCAGTTTAGGTTCACTGACAGGACACAGCCTGGAAGTGGATAAGATGATGGTAAGAAGGAGGCCGGACATCATGTGTGTTCAGGTGACAAGATGGAAGGGCAGTGCAGCAAAGCCACTTGGCTTGGGATCTGGAGTCTACTACTCAGGGGAAGACATATTAGTAATGGTGAGGGAGTTGCGGTGAAGGAGAAGCTTCAAAAGACAATAAGGAATTTCATCAGAATTAGTGACAGACTCATGGCAATCACACTCCAGTGTAAGGATGGGGCACTATTCATAATCACAGCCTATTTTCTAGAGCATGGTTGTGATAGCAAGGTAAAGTGTGCATTTAGGCAGCAGTTACATGACCTGCTAGATAAAACAGGACAGCACGAGCTGGTTGATAATGGGAGACTTGAATGTGCATATCAGGACAGCCAGAACAGGTTATGAGGACTGCCTGGGTCCACATGGGTGAGGCAACAGCAGTAAGGAAGGAGATGCCAGTCTAGACTTCTGTCTGGCAAATGGCTTGGTGGCAGTCAACACATGATTCCTCAAGACAGACAGTCATAAGATCACATACAATAATGACTTACCTGCAGTTCAGGTAAACGTTCTCCAAGTAAAGAAAGGGTATTGGGTTAGAACCAACAATTGTAAAGTCATCCCCAGTGAAACAGTTGGCCTACAGAATAAACTACTGGTTGACACAATCAGCTGCAAGCAGTGGGCAAAGACAACTCTAAGGTCAACAGAGACTAGGCTGAGGACTTGGAAGTTGACTAAAGAGGAAAGCACAAAAGTTCAAGGAAATACTGGGGGCTCTAATACTTTAGGAGGAAGAGAAAATATGTGGAGTTGAAGTATGGCAATGCCTCAAAAAAGTATATATGAGGACTGTAAAACAGATGTGTGGTTGAGATAGGTATGGAAATAAGGTACATAAGGAAAACTGGTTTTGGAATGCAGAAGTCCAGAAAGTCATTAAAAGAATGGAGTGTAAGAAAAACTGGGAGATAGAAAAGATGAGGCAGCAAAAAATACATTTACTGTGGCAAACTGTATCCAATACAAACCATAAAGCCAAACAAAGAAAAAAAAAAGGATAGCAGAAACGCTCAGTTAAATTCTTTCAATTTTATTTTCAATGACAGCAAAGCTTTTAGGTTTCCCCTTCTTCATTGCTAACATAACAAATCAATTATCCATTCAAATAAAAACATGCGGCACAGCCCATCCAATGTAAAATAAACTAAAAATAATGATTCATTAAAACACAATTAACACAATACAAATACATCAATTTATGCAATTAATGCAACTTTTGTTGCTTCTTGCATAGAACTGGTTTAATACTTATTGCATTATTAATGCCAGGATGTATGTCTGCTTGCAACCTTGTGATCCAAGCATATTCTATATTTTCAAGCATGTTATTAACATCACCCCCTCTTATACTCTTATATACTAACGTATTCACCCTAAATTTAAAACCATGGTCACTACCTTTCTCATTTATGTGCTTAGCCAGTGCATTAGTGGGTATATTCCTTCTGATATCAGATATATGCTCAATTATACAATCTTTCAACCTTCTAGTACTTTTTCTCACATAAAAACAAGAACATTTTTGGCGCACGGCTAAGTACACAATCTGTGCTGTATTACAATTCGCATAACAGTCAAATTTATAAATATTTTTTTGTAAGCGGATGCACAAATATAGTTTCAGTAATAATATCAGCACAGCAACTGCAATTTGTACAAGGATAAGTACCTTGTCTATGTGACTAATACACTGGCTAAGCACACAAATGAGAAAGGTAGTAACCATGTTTTTAAATTTAGGGTGATTAAGTTAGTATATAAGAGTATAAGAGGGGGTGATGTTAATGACATACTTGAAAATATAGAATATGCTTGGATCACAAGGTTGCAAACAGACATATATCCTGGAATTAATAATGCGATAAGTATTAAACCAGTTATATGGCACCCCAGCCTCTTGGCTATTTCACATCTGTTATCCTTGTAAGGTGGATATTGTGACATATAATAGAGCCACCTTATAAGAAATTTGCAAACCCTCTCCACAATGAGTCCAGTTGTTATGCAGTTCACACAGGATACGAATGACAAACACACATGCCATGTTTGGGATTAGAACTCCAACCTAACTAGTTAATTACACTACAGCACTATGCAATTATAGGATGCGCCATGGAGTACTCCTTCCCCAAAGGTGTATTTCTCAGTGAGTGACATCAGCAGGCTTGCCAAGGTAGGGCATTTGAATTGTAGTGGGTGTGACTAGCCTAAAAAGCATTGCTCCCTACACAGACAGAGACACACATACAGTTGCCATTTCTGGGATTAGAACTCCTACCTAACTAATTTATCACACTACAGCATTATACAGTTATAGGATCCACCACAGAGATTACTGGGCTACACCTTTCTCAAAGGTGTATTTCACAGTGAATGACATCAGCAGCCTTGCCAAAGTAGGACATTTGAATTGTAGTGAGTGTGACTAGCCTAAAAAGCATTGCTCCCTACACAGACAGAGACACACACAAACACAGAAATCCCATTGCTGTGATTAGAACTTCTACCTAACTAGTTTATCACACTACAGCAGTATGCAGTTATAGGACACACCATGGAGATTACTGGGCTACACATTTCACAAAGGTGTATTTCACAGTGAATGACATCAGCAGCCTTGCCAAAGTAGGACATTTGAATTGTAGTGAGTGTGACTAGCTTAAAAAGCATTACTCCCTACACAGACTGAGACACACATGCAAAACAAAGTTGACATGTCTGGGATTTAAATGCCTACCTAATTAGTTTATCACAATACAGCATTGCGCAGTTATAGGACATGCCATGGAGATTACTGGGCTACATCTTTCCCAAAGGTGTATTTCATAGTGAATGACATCAGCAGCCTAGCTAAAGTAGGGTATTTAAATTGTATTGAGTGTGACTAGCCTAAAAAGCATTGCTCCCTACACAGAGACACACAAACATACACACACAGTTGCCATGTCTGGGATTTGAACTCCTACTTAATTAGTTTATCACACTACAGTGTTACCCAGTTTTAGGATGTGCCACAGAGATTACTAGGCTACTCTATTATTGTGTATTTCAAAGTGGATGACATCAGCAGGCTTGTCATAGTAAGGCTATGGGGAGGGCAGTGTGTGTGCATGGGCCATAACCCATTCATCTAGAGGTTGACACACCATATGCAGGCATACACAGGGTTATATTCTGCAGGTACATGCATACAGCTGCTAGATGACAACTGCCTTGTACAGTCATGGTGCACAGCTAGCACTTGCACCACATAGTCTGTAATGTTGACAGATACCAGTGGCTACTTTCTACAGTGAGTGACATTTACACATCCTGTGGTTGTAGCCATTTGGCTGTGTGCTGGGTGGGACAGGCCTCATGATGGATGGCTCTTTGCCACAGTCACTCTTTTCCACACATCTATGTATGTCTACATTTAGTTTATTATAGTGTGTTTTCCTTGGATATATGTCTGTATTCCTATCCAATGTGTGTGCAAAGCATGACTGGTGCATACTGGGGAGTGTATGCACTAACATCTGCAACTGTCAGATAAGTATGGTCCACTGTTGTTTGCAGACATGAGCTTCATTTGTTTAAGTGTGTGAGCATGCCCAGTATGCCCTTCTGTATTGAATGTGTGGATCCATTCCAGGTAGTTTGTACTCCAGTGCAGACCTTTGTGTTGTACACCTACAGGTAGCAAACTGTTTCTGCAGGGTATCCATAGATCATTTGGCAATATGGGGACAAATTGTGCAAGGGATAGTGTGTACTGTAGGTTATTGTGTCTGTGCTGCTTCTGCTACATGGTACTGGTGTTAGCAGAGATATTCAGACAGGTGTACTGTTTATACACTGTGATGTTTTATGTCCTCAAGTACAGTCAGGTGGACATTCTTGCAAACAGTGATGTCCTGGGAACAAGGGTGAATGCAGCTGTGTCCGCTATTGTGGGCAGACACTTACATATTCATGGTAAGTAATGCCATTCTGGAGGGGGACCTGCAGACACTTGCTGCTGGGTCTGTGTATCTGGTTCAGCACTTTGGTATAGTGCTGGCAGAGGATCCCATACATGTACATCCATTGACATGACAATGTGGCCTTATCTTGCTGTGGCAATACCTCACAGCTGTACAGATTCACACAGGTTCTCCAGAAGCAGGTGCCATGAGTCAAGACATTGTCCCTATTGTGGTGTGCAGGCAGGTTTGTAGCCACCCATTTATGTGTTTGCAGCCAGGGATAGTGTTTGCACACATCTGTGTGTCGGACTTTGCACATTCCATGCTGCCCATGCTCCCACCCCCTCTATTATTCTATCCTCTTCCATACATTATGCATACATTCTCTGATACTTTCTCTAAGGTTATCACCTCATCACAGCTGTGTTTTAGTGTTGGTCCATAGTTCATGCAGTGGGACATGGTGGACATGTTACTGTGGTTTGTCCACATGGCCTTGCATATGGCTTATGTGGAGTTTGTTATGTTGTTATTTGATTGTCCATGACATAACATGCATTGGCAGTACGTGTGAGACACAGGCCTTTGGCAGAGGCCTGTAGGCCATTTGCTGGTTATGCGGACCAGCTGTGGCAGGCTGTTGCATTTTGTCAATCATACAGTCCCAGACAGCCATACAGTATATTCCCCTGGGGTGACAGGGTAGGTGTGCTAGGTGTTCATGCCAATACTTTCTATCAGCATTGATCAGGTGGTGTGGATGCTGGCAGGGTGCTACTTACAGCTAGGGACACACCTGCATGGGACACCTCCAGTGCATGCTGCAGTCTTTCGCTGTTGCCATATACAGGTGGGGATCATATTGTACCCATTCCCAACAGCAGGGATACAACTAGAGAGGTACCTGTAGGTGGTGTTTGGGTGAGATGGGTGCATGTGTGCTATGGCACTACTTGCATCTGGTGCACAGATATGCATGGGGTATTCCAGTTATGCTGGCATGTGCAGGTACATCAGCTGTTTCCCAATACATCAGTCCTACCACCTTTGTGATCTGCAAGTGTTCATTCAGACGACATCGGTATACCCTACTACATGCCCAGATAATGTGATGCATACCTGTATGTACAATTCCAAGGGTGTGTCCATTTCACAGTTACACATTATATACTGTATGTCTGGGGTACATTCCCCTGTGTACTGCTTGTATATCTAGCCCAACAGCCATGCCATATCAATCTTTCAGATGGTGATACATATTACCACCATACATTTACAATGGATTACTGCTAGCATGTGTTATACTGGTGGGAATTGTCTTTGGCACTGCAGTTGTGAGGACTTGGCCCTGTCATTATCAGTACTGGGCAATGGCCACCAGGTCATACCTCAACATGCATACATACTGACACCTCTCACACAGTATGAAACACACACCAACGTAATACACACATACCTGCATATTGTACACATGCTGCAATCTATCTTGCTACCTTGGCGACCTCTGGGCATCTGTGCTTCACTGGTGTTATACCTGCACATATATGTTACTTGCATTTCTACATAGGATTGTGGGGCACACCTGACTGATACTACATGTCTATATAGGATATGGGGGGGCACACCTGACTGTTTCTACATTGCTACACAGGATTGGGGGGGGCACACCTGACTGTTACTACATTTCTACATAGGATTGGGGGCACACCTGACTGTTACAATGTGTGTACATCGGATTGGGGGGCACACCAGACTGGTACTACATTTCTATATAGGATTGGGGTGACACACCCAACTGTTACTACATGTCTAAGTAGGGTTGGGGGCACACCTGACTGTTTCTACATTTCTACAAAGGATTGGGGGAGGGGGGCACACCTGACTGTTACTACATTTCTACACATGATTGGGGGGTTACACCTAACTATTTCTACATTTCTACACAGGATGGGGGGGCACACCTGACTGTTACTACATTTCTACACAGGAATGGGGGAGGGAAGCACACCTGAATGTTACTACATTTCTACACAGGATTGGGGGGGTCACACCTGACTATTTCTACATCTATACACAGGATGGGGGGGCACACCTGACTATTTCTACATTTCTACACAGGATTGGGGAAGGGGGGTACACCTGACTGTTAATACATCTCTACACAGGATTGGGGGGGGTCATACCTGACTATTTCTACATTTCTACACAGTATGGGAGGGTACACCTGACTGTTTCTACATTTCTACATTTCTACACAGGATGGGGGGCACACCTGACTGTTACTACATTTCTACACAGGATTGGGAGGCACAGCTATTTCTACATTCCTACACGTGTTTGGGGGAGGGGGCACACCTGACTGTTATTACATCTCTACACAGAACTGGGGGGTCACACCTGACTATTTCTACATTTCTACACAGTATGGGAGGGTACACCTGACTGTTTCTACATTTCTACATAGGATTGGGGAGGCACACCTGACACTTGTACACATTTGCTATGTCTGTACTGGTATGTCAGGTACTCCATTTCATTCTGCATTCTAACCTATCATGCTGACTAGAGGCATAGTAGTGTACTACAGGTCTTAGGTTTAATTGACCTACATATCAGTTTCTGACTTCCTACCCTTCAGAAGTAACATCCCACTACCTGACCTGATGTAGTATGTCTGTGTAGGCCTGAGGGGGAGGTTACCCATAGGCATCATTCAGAGGCCTTGGCACAGCCTTTGTATTTATCTACACCTGTCCTGCTGGCTGAGACTGTTGTTGGGTATGTGAACCTCCCTGACTGGCATGTGTGTGTCATATGGACACTCATGTGGCCCAGCACATTTCCTGCAGTGGGTTTTGTCACCACGTGTAGTAATGGCTACTATGGTGACACCAGTATTTGTTACAGATCTCATGCTGCCACTATAGGTGTCTACTATCTGCTGGCATCCCATTCAGCCACCCGATTCCCTTGCATGCTCACATCCATACCATAGATACAAGTAACAACACATACTACTCCAATCAGCAATTGGTAAGGAGAGTGACTTACCTTGTGGGTGTGCCAGTACTGAGGATGGTGCTGGGGGATGCCTATGTCAGATGCACATAGTAACGCCCTATACATGGTTAAGCACAGCTAGTGTCATGTTTGGCATCACTTTTACTGTATGCGAATCAGAGAGAGGTGTCATTCTCTGGGTCCCTACTGTGTCAGTGTATGTGCTATGCATTGGCTCTTTGCCAAGGCCAGGGCATACTGGGTACGTCTCCATCTGCCTACTGGGGCAGGCTCAGGTTGTTCCTCCTCCGAGTCACTCTGTGCCTGTGCAGGCCTTGGCATTGGTGGGGGGATGTGTGGCCCTAACCCATGCTGTTCCTGCTGCAGCTGTTTCCACAGGATCATATTGTGAAGCATGGCACATACGATAACCATTTGGGTACATGTACCTGGTGAGTACTGCAAGGCTCCACCAGATGTGTCCAGGCACAGGAACCATGACTTTAGCATCCCAAACACATGCTCTATTATGATTCTGGTCTGTTTGTGTGCCTTATTATGGTGTGCTTGTTCAGGTGTGTATGCATTTCTGATGGTTGTCATCAGCCACGGTTCCAGTGCGTAACCAGCATCACCCACTAGGTGACCGTAAGGGATGTCCCCATTGTCAAATCTCTGGTACAGCTGTGTCAGATGCCAGATGTGGGAATCGTGATAGCTTCCAGGGCAGCCAGCACACATTCATTATAATGAACGTCTTCTCAACCAACTGAAAAACTGTAGAACCACACAAGCACAGCACGACACAGCAACTGAAGAGTACAATCTTTATTCACAAATGGTTTGGTGCTTTCTTCCCACTTACAGGGACTTCCTCAGAACAATGAATAATAACCCACCCAGACTTTATATAACAATTCATATACATGATTGATCAGTTAATTAATTAAATACCAACCAACATTTAAAGTCATATGTATAAATTTAAAACAAATATATGTAATGCAGTAAAAATACACTTAAAAAGATTTTTAACCTAAAATGTTCTTCAATTTTATAGCACATGTAATAGCAGTGGTCTCATTTATATCAGGGTACTCAGTTGCATTTAACCACAATTGCCATTTGAGTTCAGATATATCTAGTTGAATATCCAAATTTCTACACTGGGAATCTTTTATCACCTGCTGAATGGCCAAGAATTTAAATTTGTGGGCCTTGTATACTTTAATATGTCTACTTAATGCATTAGTTAACCTGCCATGTCTGATATCCAACAAATGTTCAGCTATTCTGTTTTTAAACTGCCTACTGATTTTTCCTATATAAAAAATAGGACATTGCTGACACTTTGTCACATATACTACATTTAGGCTACAACAATTAAAATATCTATTAATAAGTATGGAAGTGTTGTTTAACCTATATCGGTCACCTGTTTCCAAAATATTTGGACAAAAAGACAGAAGAACGGGAGAAGCAGGAGTCAGTGACGGAACAACTAATAGACATGGCTTTGACTTTACTGAACAATGCAAGTGTTAATATTGGCAGTTGTACCATCAATAATATTACGAACAAATACAATCATCTAGTGACTGTAAAAGTAACGCTGAGACTGTTTCATTGGTTTCATTGGTTAGTTCTGCTTGCATGATGGTTAATAACGCTACCTTTGTTCCATTTGAGGACCTAAATGTAGGAAATACACAATGTATTGACAATTTATTTAGTTGTTGTTGGTTGTTTTTTAAGAGAGGGTATCCTTTAGAACTTCTAAATAAAATAAGTGAAGAAGTCGAACATAAACGTAGGATTGGCTATTACAAACCATTATTAGCAGGTGATGAAGGGTTGAGTGATAGGTTGCAGAATAAGGAAGGTTATAAGGTGAATAACTATTCTGTGAGTTTTATCACAACATTCAACCTGGATACCCCCAATGTAGTAGTAATTATACAAAACAACTGGGAGATTTGGAAATATGGCAACAATATTGGACAAAGGGTGGGTACAATGCCTAAGGTGATCTATAAAAGGGACCAATCCTTTAATAATATATTAGAGACAGCTGGCTATGCCAATAATAGGCATCAGCATAGAAGTAAGGGTAATTTTAAGTGCAGAATGTGCACATTTTGTCCATTTATTTTGGAAATAGGTGACCTATATAGGTTAAACAACACTTCCGTACTTATTAATGGACATTTTAATTGTTGTAGCCTAAATGTAGTATATGTGGCAAAGTGTCAGCAATGTCCTATTTTTTTATGTAGGAAAAAACAGTATGCAGTTTAAAAACAGAATAGCTGAACATTTGTTGAATATCAGACATGGCAGGTTAACTAATGCATTAAGCAGACATGTTAAGGTATACAAGGACCACAAATTTAAATTCTTGGCCATTCAGCAGGTGGTAAAAGATTCCCAAGGTAGAAATTTGGATATTCACCTAGATATATGTGAACTCAAATGGCAATTGCGGTTAAATGCAACTGAGTACCCTGGAATAAATGAGACCACTGCTATTACATGTGTTTTAAAATTGAAGAACATTTTAGGTTAAAAATGTTTTTTAAGTGTATTTTTACTGCGTTACATATATTTGTTTTAAATGTATACATATAACTTTAAATGTTGGTTGGTAGTTAATTAACTGATCAACCAAGTATAAGAATTGTTATATAAAGGCTGGGTGGGTTATTATTCATTGTTCTGAGGAAGTCCCTGTAAGTGGGAAGAAAGCTCTAAACCATTTGTGAATAAAGATTGTACTCTTCAGTTGCTGTGTTGTGCTTGTATGGTTCTATACATTCATTATAATGTCCTGGGCATCACACATGACCTGGCAGTTAATGGAGGGGAAGCCCTTGCAGTTGATGTAGACCCTACTCCAGTCACTGGGTGGTAATTTGATGCGTATGTGCATACAATCTATAGCACCCACCACCTCAGGGTATTCTGCTATTTGGTGGAAGAGATGCATATTGCTGACCAACTCCTCACAGGTGTTGAGGAAATATATGTGCTCACCAGCATGTGCTGACATGGCATCCAGGAACTTGTGGTATACTCTGGATGCTGATGCCTGTGAGATCCCCATGATATCCCCAGTTGGGCTTTGCGAGGTACCTTTGGCTAGTATTTCTAGGCCTACACATACCTTGGTATCCATTGGGATGGGTTCCCCTCTGTTAGTTCTGTGTGTCAGGCGTGGCCAACATAGCTTAACAATTTGCTGTAGGAGGTCCCTGTCTACCCTATAATGCTCCACTATCTCCAGCTCATGTAGCCCCTGGTAGGTTACCCTGGGTCAGTACACCCTTCTCCGTCTCCCCACTGTGGGTCGGTTGACAGCATTCTTATCCTCACCACCCTCAGCTTCTTCCACATGTTGATGTCCGATAGCTGCTGCTGCCCCTATCATTCTGTTGTTTTTGTTTGTTAAAAGTTCCCCACTTGTATACACTGGTGGTGTAGAGTATGTGGGAAAAACCAGAGGGAAAGGTGTTTGCATAGTTTATAGTAGTGATCTGAAGTAGGAGATTCATTTGTCTGCAACCTGTGGGTTATGGATCCGATATCGGATCCGAACTGGCATGGTTTATCCAGCTATGGATCCGAGCTCTTAGCTCCTCCCCTCACCCATAATGCCCTGCTCTCCCTACATGACCCCAGATCTAGTTTGCCGCGCTGGTAACCAGGTCTTGGATTCTGAGCTCTTCAGCTAAGTGATTTTTTCTACTTAAAGATAGCGTTAATTTGAGTATTTGTGGTGATATTTGAGTGATTGTGTTAGGTTCCCCTTTATAATTTGATACTTTCAGCTTAAAACTTTTAGTTTCTGCCCTCCCCTCACGGGTCGGAGTTTCTGTGTGTGTGTATTGTGTGGGGCCTTGTGTGTGTACTAGTTTAGTACTAGTCTCTGTCTTTGTTTTTTCTTGTATGCCTTGGGGTTGGACACCTCACTTCTGGATGTTCCATTTGTGCAGGGTTCAACCCCAGGGCATTGAAGGAGTGGAGGTCGAAGCTGGTCCTGGCGGGACTTCTCCCCCCAGACTCGGCTTCGGCTCCCGCTCCTGTGGTGGGTACCGTGGCCTCGGTTCCCTCCTCGCCTGCTCCCCCTCCTCCACCTGGGACTCAACCTCCCGCTGCTGGGTTGGAGGAGAGAGAGGCAAGAAAAAAGGACCGGAGAGGGAAGCACCACAAGCGGCGGGCCGAGACCTCCGTTTCGGCCCCGCCAGCTAAGCGGGCTTCTCCTCCAGCCTCCTTGGCTACTGGCTCTCCCCCCCTTCAGCTCCGGTCTCCGGTCTGCTTTTCACCGGGGCCTGAGGAGGAGGAGACCCGATCTCTGTCGAGGCTATCGAGGAGGCACTCAAGGCCTACCTCGGTAGCCTCTTCGAGATCCACATATAGCCTTTCTGACGCCGATCTGGACCGGATGATGAGAAGGTTCATCCAGGCTCAGACGCAGATGGGAGTGCTCCTGCCTCCCCCCCCCCCCTCTGGGGGGGAGCTCGACCCCATTTTTCAAGCCTATAGCTCTTTCTCCGACCCGCTACCTGGGTTCGGAGCGTTCGGAGCCGGGCAGCTTCGGAGCCGGGGGTGGGTCGGCGCCGATAGTACTAGGTACTTCGGATCCGACCCTGCCCTCGAGTGTTTCGGATCCGACCTCTCGGAGCCTGGCTCCGAGCCGGATCTGGGGGACTCAGTGTGCATTCGGCGCCGTCTGTGTCGGAGCGCACTGGTCCCTCGGATCCGAGTGTCTCGGGGCCGGCTCCGATCCACTCTTCGGATCCGAGGGGAAGCCGACTTTCAGATCCTTTGGTTGGGGCTGGCTCCCCCTCGGCTTTTGATGTAGTGGAGAGGGCTCTGTTGAGGGCTTCCTGACCCCCGGCACTTGCTTCGGCTCCGTCCCGCGCTCCATCTGCACTGGGTCAGGCTTCCACCATCCGGCCACTGGGACAGCCCGCTTCAGTGCCCCAAGCTGTTCCTTTGGAACAAGAAGCTTCTTGCGAGGGCTCCTCAGACAGCCCCCCCCGAGGAAGCCCCTCGCAAGCATACGTGTAAAAGGAGGCACATAGACTCCCCCGAGTCTTTAATTGAAGACACGGATTTGGAGAAAGGGGAAGGCTCCCCAAGATCACCCCCCAAGGATGTCTCCTTTGGAGACATCATGGAAATGCTTCGCATAAGGGGGGGGTGGTCTGCCCCAAAGTCTTCCTCGGACGAGTCCGTGTTCTTGGAGGCATTCGAAGCGGGCCCGTCTACCTCTTGGGTGTCCCCTCCTGCCGATCCCCTGGTGGACCTCATTACCACCAGGGCGTGGAAGGAACCAGACACCGTGGAGCCAATCCCCAAAAGGCCAGACCGAATCCTTAGCCCCCCCTGCAGACCATGCCCACTGGAATAAGGGGCCCCCTGTAGATGCCATGTTGACGGCAGCAGCCACCAAGAGGGAACTCGCTCAGGAGAGTCCCTCAGTCCACCCTCCGAGCAAGGAGTCTCGGATGATGGACCGCTTGGGGAAGCGAATGTTTAGTTCTGCGACCTTCTCAGTGAGGGCACTCAACTACTTGGCACATGTGATCAGGATGCAGCGCGATCTTATTAAGGAATACGCCGCATCCCCCCCTGAGTCCATGTCGGAGGAGGACAAACTTTTGCACTCCACCCGTATGGCCACTCTTCGATCCGTGACGAATACCTCTATGCGGTTGCTGTCCCATGCTACTGAGGGAGCCGCTAGAGCTGCAGGAGTAGGCCTAGTCATGAGACGCCAAGCCTGGCTCCGCCATTGTGATTTCACGGAGCCCTTCAAGGCGTCCTTCACGAATGCCCCCTTCGATGGTTCTGCCCTTTTTGGCAAGACGATTCGCGACACCTTGACCCAGAGCGAGAAGGACAGGATGACGCTGTCTGCCATCGGAATCCTCTTCTCTGTGCCCCAGAGGTCCTACTCTAGGAACCAAAAGGGCCAGAAGAAGATGTGGTTCCGGAAGTCGCAGCAATCCCAACCCGCTCTGGACAACCAGTCCTTCCGTGGCAGAGGAGGACAGGGAGGACGCCGCCCCAGGGGCAGAGGGGCTCCCAGGAACTTTGGGTCCAGAGAACCCTTCTCTGAACGGCCCGCGCAGCAGCCCTGAAGGGTTGCCCAACTGCTCCACTCTGGAGGCAGTCAGGGGACATTTTTTGGAGCACAGTCCATAACATCAGACCGCTGGGTCCTCCACATTATATCCAGAGGATACAAGATCCCCTTTCATCACATTCCAAAATTCAAATCCCTCCCCGACGTTCCACCCGGTCAGTGGGAGGCCGCTTTGGCAGAAATTGGCCATCTGCTAGGGAAAAGAGCCATCCAGCCCATCCCCCCAGACCAGATCGGATCAGGGTTCTACTCCAGGTTCTTTTTAGTGCCAAAGAAGACGGGGGACCTAAGACCAATTTTAGACCTGTCCCTGTTAAACCTGGCAGTTCCCAAGGAGAAGTTCCAGATGGTCACCTTGCAATCCATCCTCCCCCTTCTGGGAGAGAATCACTGGATGTGCTCTATAGACCTCAAGGATGCGTACTATCACATACTAATGGACAGATGTTCCAGGAGGTTTCTTCGCTTCCGGCTGGGAGCCAGTCACTACCAGTTCAGGGTCCTTCCCTTTGGTCTCACCACAGCCCCCAGGGTGTTCACCAAAGTATTAGCAGTGGTTGCAGCCCACCTGAGGCTTCAGGGTTGCAGGTCTTCCCATACCTGGATGACTGGCTCCTTACCGCCCCAACAAGGCATCTACTATCATTGGCGCGAGACTCTTTTCTTCATCTAGCTCCCCGCTTGGGCATCACAATAAATGTAGCAAAATCCAACCTGGCCCCTACTCAGTTGATAGATTTTATAGGTGCCAGGTTAGACACGAGGGAGTTAAGAGCCTTCCTCACAGCCAACAGAGTTCAGAATTTGCGACTCCAGGTGCGGGCCATCCTCCACTCCAGGTCTGTTCCGGCGGAATTGGTCCTGAGGGCTCTAGGGTCCATGGCGGCAGCAATATCTCTTCTTCCTCTCGCCAGTTTCAACATGCGGGTCCTTCAGTGGACACTTCAAGTTCAGTGGTCTTACCTTGCGACCTTATCTCGTCTCTGCATCATCCCATTGCGATCAGCAAGGCTTGCAAGCGGTCCCTCTTGTGGTGGCTCCACTCACAGAATCTCCACGGAGGCCGCCCCTTTTGTGCTTCTCCCCCTCTCGCCATGGTGACCACGGACACCTCCCGCCTCGGGTGGGGGGGCAATTTGCAGGCAGGACGGTCCAAGGCACGTGGAATGACTCAGAGACCTCCCTGCATATCAATGTTCTAGAGATGAGAGCAGTGCTCTTGGCGTTGCGAGCACTTCAGGCCTTTCTTCCCCTGGGAACAATTGCGATTCAGTCAGACAACATGCCGGTGGTCTGGTACATCAACAAACAGGGGGGAACCAGGTTTTATCCCTTATGTCGAGAAGCCATGAGAGTGTGGGAATGGGCGATCACCACCAACCGCTTTCTCATCGCAACGCATATTCTGGGTCGGTCGAACATCCTGGCGGACAAGCTCAGTCGCACCATTCTCTCCCCGTACGAGTGGTCTCTCAATGCTCAAGTAGCGAAACGTATCTTTGCACGGTGGGGAACTCCTTGTTGCGATCTTTTTGCGTCTCCCTTAAACACCAAGTGCGACAGTTTTTTCGCTCTAATCCCTCCTCCAGGGGATTCCCCAAGAGACACTCTGGTGCATGTTTGGCCTCCCGGTCTTCTTTATGCTTACCCCCCTTTGCCTCTGATGCTCCAAGTTCTTCAGAAAGCCTCTCGGTTGGGGTGCAGAATGATCCTCATTGCCCCATTCTGGCCTTGACAGATCTGGTTCCCTTTCCTAAGGTCTCACTCGGTGAATCCACCTTGGATTCTAGATCCCATTCCGGATCTGATATCGCATCCATCGAACCTATCACCTCCGAATCTGGACAACCTGAAGCTAACTGCTTGGCTGCTCCAGTTCCACTCCTAATTAGGACTCCCGGTATCTCGTCTCCCGTTAAGGCCATCTTGGTAGCGGCTCATAAACCATCTACCAGGAAAGTTTACCGCAGTAAATGGAAACGAATCTCCATTTGGGCGGCAAGGTCTAGATCCCTTCACGGTTCCCCTTCTTCTGGTGCTAGACTTCCTAACCACTCTCTTTAATGATGGTGCCAGTAGTTCCACAGTCAAAGTGCAGCTTGCGGCCATTTCTCACTATCATGTTGGTCATGACTCTGGACCACTTATGTCTGCCAAATTGTGTAAAATCTTCCTTAAAGGCACCTTTCTCCTTAGGCCCCCTGTCAAGCAAGCGGTTCCTCCTTGGGATCTGTCTTTGGTTCTTCAGGCTTTGACCGCTCCCCCATTCGAACCTGCGGCCACAGTAGATCTTAAATTTCTATCCCTCAAGACTGCTTTCTTAGTAGCCATTACTTCGGCCAAAAGGGTTTCGGAACTTCAAGCCTTATCTTCAAAGTCTCCTTACTTGGTCTTCCATCCGGACCGCGTATACCTCAGGTCCAATCCCTCCTTTCTTCCTAAGGTAGCTTCAGAAGCAAACATTAATCAGTCCATTAACCTCCCTGCTTTCTTTCCTAAATATCAGAACAAGGGTGAATACAAGCTGCATTCTTTGGATGTTCACAGGCAGCTTCGTTTTTATCTTAACAGGACAGCTAGTCATAGGCAATCCGACCAGTTATTCATTTCCTTTGCCAAATTCAATCTGGGTAAGCCAATTTCCAAAGTCTCCTTGTCATGCTGGATTTCGCAGTGTATTCTTCTGGCTTATCAAGCCTCTGGAGGCCCGCACCGGAGGGAGTCCATGCCCATTCAACCCGGTCAGTTTCTACCTCAGCGGCCTTTAAGGCTAGGATTCCTCTGGATGACATTTGTTCAGCAGCCACTTGGGCTTCATCCCATACCTTTATTTCTCATTACAAGCTGGATATCACATCTAGAGGTAGAGCATCCTTTGGCTCCGCGGTGCTCCGGAATATCCTTCCATGATGGCCGCCCAAGATTCAGGTAGCTGGGGACTCTGTCCCACAGGTTGCAGACAAATGAATCTCCTACTTCAGATTTAGAAGTTATGTACTTACCATAACGTTCCATCTGAGTAGGTGGATTCATTTGTCCGCAACCATCCCGCCCTCCTATCCCCCAGGCCTTGTCAGTTTCCTGCATATTAGGTGTTACCCTTTCCAAGGTATTTTGATTCAGGGCAAACTTGATCTGAGGTCGTGTAGGGAGAGCAGGGCATTATGGGTGAGGGGAGGAGCTAAGAGCTCGGATCCATAGCTGGATAAACCATGCTGGTTCGGATCTGATATCGGATCCATAACCCACAGGTTGCAGACAAATGAATCCACCTACTCAGATGGAACGTTATGGTAAGTACATAACTTCTAATTCTGGGCTGGGCTGCTGCCTGTGTAATTGGCTGATCCTGACACATTTCACCTGCCAGCTATGCTAGTTCTCCTAGATTACCTTCCTACTGCTGTTTTCCCTTACCATTGCCTTCCTGTTTAAGCCCAGGGGCGCACAGCGCAAACACAGTGCTCAAATGTGCACAGAGCTGATATTTCCTGGTTTACTTATTTTTTTCCTTTAAAACCTGGTGTGTGGCACGCACACCTGCTTAGGCAATGTAAAGAGTGCTAGGCAACCTCAGACACACACCCTTGCTTAGCTCTGCTAAGCTAAGGGCACACCTGAGCCACAGGGCTCCAATCCGCTTACAGTATGTCTGACACACACCTCTATGATATCAGCTAACTCCTAGGCTTGCACCAAGCTATTGCTGTTCTTACACTGTTGCATGCAGGGGAAATCTGGATTCAGTATCATTCCCCTCATTTGTATAGGATTGCCTGCTGATACATAGTTACAGGTCCCACACTGAGCCTCCCCCCTTAGCAACCACTATTCACTAGCCGTGTTGTCTTCTGCCTGACATTGAGTATAATGGCAAAATACTGAATTTGGTTAGAATGCTTATTTTTTTCTTATTTTTCACCCGATCCCATTTGTGTGCAGCTGCCAAAAAAATAAAAGTTGATTTTTATATTTTTGCAACTGTGTTCCATGCCAATGGCCTTAGACATGGCCATTGGCATGCTTTCTACATAATATCCACCCTTTATTTGGAGCTGTCATGGCTCCGTTTTGTAGTTTGCAGAAATGTACTCTATTACTGATGGAGTACATTTCTGCAGATTACACTAGTCCTATACGGCCGGCTTCCAGCTTCATTGATCGCAAATTCACCTAATTTGTATGGATTTCTCCTGCAAATGGGGTAATTTGCATACAGGGGCTGAGTCTATGCAGGACTAGTGCAGGAGCACTTGTGCACATCTCTACAACTTATTCCTAAATCGCACGACAGACATATTGCTTGCTGGAGCTCCTGCACTAGTCTTGCACACTGTGCAGGGCTTGCTGAATCCGGGGGTGTATTTAGTAAGAACAACAACACAGAGTAGTGCATGAAAATGCAATTCCAAATTACAGCTACAACAACTGCAGAACAAAATAGCACAGTGTTAGAGAGAGGAAGGATAAAATAGGATATTTACACAGTAAAGTTCAAAATTGGCAACATGCACAAGGTGTGACTGGCAGCAGGACCATGGAGATGCACTATGTGTACCTAGCAGATACATAGTGGGATATGCATTAAGCAGATGTCAAACCACAGCATCTCACCAATGATATTACAACATAATTTGCAAATTGAAGCAATTTGTATGCAGTGTAGAACACAGCATAGCAAAAGGTAACATAAATTCCAAAAATAACCACAACATAGCATGTCCGTATTTTAATAGATCAGCTTATATAATGCCTAAGCAGATCAGCTCATATAATGCATACCAGCTTTTGCAGACATGGAATGCGTGTAAAGAATTATGTACATAGGTGTTCCAGAGTGACATGCCTTATCAACAGAGAGGCTGTGAAGCATGCTTCCAGAAGGATTTCCAGACTTAATTTCATAGATGCTTCCAGATAGTATCACAAAAGCAGTCCCAAATGTATTGCCCCATACTATTATTCCAGCTGTATGTTTCACTGTCATAGTAGACAAGTAAAAGTTAACAATGATCACTTTCTCCCTGCTTTCTCTTTCAAGCTGTCTCTGAGTATATTCAGACTGAAGAGCTATCTTGCTCATTTAACTTATTAACACCTAAGGGGTGTGGAAAGTCACAACTCAAGCAGCCTACACACATCTTGCGTTTCAGAGCATTTTCTGAAAAGTAAACTTGAAAAGCATAAGATAAGCAAAAGTAGATATTTTGCAAAAATATATAAGCTATTAAAACTGTACAGATAGCAATGTTATCAGTAAGAAGTATTCTTTGCAGTAATAATAGTGATTGTATTCACAGTCCTTCCATAAATGCTATATTGTAGGGCATACAAACCCAAAATTATATTTTCGCTAAACTTTCACAAACAAATTGTCATATTTTGGAAACTGTATAACCTAGACAAATAATATTAGAATATTTTTGTTAAAATTCCTCTGTGAGTGCATATTTATTGAGATATTTACAGATCTATGAAAACATATGGTTAATTGTATAATTTAGCAATAACCAATAATATAGTGATTAAATAAAGGTAACCGTAGGTAAATCTTCGGTATATCCACACTCACGAGTTGGTTATTGCTATTATACAATGACATTATTTTAAGAAAGAAATTACTTACATTTCTTAAATAATGTCTTTGTATAATGGAGCCGTGGTGTTCTTCCATGTTTTTTCCGCATTCTTGCTCTCTGTTGATGTACAATGCATGTGTATGAGACTTACATTCCCATGGTTATGCAGTACATCAGTGCTTTGGAAAGCAAGCAATGGAGAAAGGAAGGGCTCTGTTGCTTCTTCATTTTTTTTTTTTTGTGAATGCAGAAACAGCATGGAAGAATAATTTAGAGGTAGAAGAGAGTCAGGGAAAAAATACAAGGAAAATCAGGTACTTTTCTTTAGTTTTACATAACGTACCTGATTTTCCTTGTAGTTTCTATGCCCTCCATACGTACCTCTCAACCTCTTAGCTCAAGAAAACTGCAAAGTCTTAGCATGTATTAATGGAAGAAGTCCAGTTGGACTTCAGCAATCAGACATCTTTCTATTGGTATATGCTCTATTTACAATCGGCACTCTGATTGGGCTGACCAGTCAGGGTGCACATATTTGAATATTAACACACTACCATTGTATAAATAGCAATATAAACAATACTGAGTACCTCTCATAGGATCATAAGATCATAGGAGAATACTAGCCTATCGACACAGAAGTCATTTTAAGCCTAGCCATTTCATCCCCCAAATGTAATACCATAAAAATGTCAGTCAATACCCAAGATTGCATTTAGTGATGACTGCCCATGTCCAGGAGGGTCGTGGTCTCTATTCCTGGTAAGAATTTACGGTGCCCCACCCACTCATCCAGGTTCCTCTTGAACAGTGTCATAGACTTGCTCTGTTTCACATGAATTGGTAGCATGTTCCAAAGATGCGGCAGTCGTTGGGAGATAAATCTGTTCCTCCTGCATGTCCTATTTAAGTCACAGGCCATATTTATGTCCCTGGAATGGGTAGCCCAAGTCCCATTTGATTTATGGATATGCAGCAAATTCATTACATTTGAGTCTTGGATTGATCTGTAGGCTAGGCAAAAGTCTCCCCTAAGAAGTATACATGATACAGAGTATAGTGACAGGGACTTTAGACAGTCTGTGTAATGAACATGCTAGACCCCCTTGATCTCCTTTGTTAGAAACCTCTGAGGTCTCTCTAATTGCTGCAGGTGCTTAGTACAATGCATGCCAAATGGGGTGTTATACTCAATTATGGGCTGGATAAGTGCCTAGTATGGGGGGGTTATAACTTCTCTTACTCTCGAGGCAATGCCTTTACTAATCAAGTGTGCTATGTAGAAAGCTTTCCTTACTACTGTAGACACATGGTGGTCAAAGTTAAGGTCGCAGTCAACTTGTGATCCCAAGTTCCTTACCACTTCATGGGTACTTAGGGTATTGTTGTTCACTTGATACTGTGAGGGGACATTCTTTGTGCTGAAGGAAATGATGATGCATTTCTCTGTATTTAGTTTGAGACCATGACTAATACACCAGCCGTTGGTCTGCATGAGACCCTCCTGGAATATACTGACATCATTTGGGGATTCAGTGATTGCACCTTGTTTGCAGTCATCTGCAAACTTGTCAGCCACATTCCCTTAGTTTTGACCTGAACTTCTGAGAAGTATATACCAAACAGTAGGGGTCCCAGCACTGACCCCTGTGACAACCCACTGGTAACACATCCGCTGGCTGATGTAGAGTCACCCACTTTGATGGTGTGTCCAGTTTGTGAGGCAGTTGGCAACCCCTCTTAAAATGAAGGGGTGTACATTCAGTTTGCTAAGTTTATCAGTAATGCCTAAATGTGGGATTGTGTCAAAAGCCTTTGTCAGGTCAAGGTATGCTGTGTGCACAGATTTAACCTTGTTAATGGCCTTGGTCATATTTTCAAAGAAATTAATCAGATTTAACAGGCAGGATCTGCCCTTTACAAAGCCAGATTGAGTAGGATCCAGGGTTTGGAGGTCACCTATGTCTTTATTTATGAGGTCTATACTGTTACATTCCATGGCCTTACAGGTGAGGCTGGTCAGGCTTATAGGTATTTAATTCCCCTGGTCTGTTGCTAGGCCACCTTTGTGGAGGGAAATAACTGTTGCTGTTCTACATTCTGCAGGAACAAAGCCTGTGGTTGAGCTATGATTGAAAAGGGTACTTAGTGGTGACACTAGTTCATGTTTTAGCCTGTTTAGAAGACAGCCTGGGATGTCTTCTGGTCCCATAGAGGCTGTGTGTTTTGCCTTGGACAAGGCTTTGAGGACCTGCCCTTCAGATATGTATGATGGGGGGGGGAGGTTTGTTGTAAGTTAGGAGGGGATAAAGGAGTGAAATTTTTGCCAAACCTATCCACTAGCAGGTTTGCTATCTCTGTGGGGTCAGTGCATGTGATACTGTTGGACACTAGTTCTACACATGCTTGGGTCCTACCCTTTAGGTTACATACATAGCTGTAAAAGGACTTATGGTTATCCTTAGCTATACTTGCTAAGTTTCTCTCAAAGGAGTCCTTGGAGGATGTGACATATTGTCTTATTTGCCTGTTGAGGCTGAGGATGGTGCTTTTCCATTCTTGGGGCCTTGCCTTTGTTTTCTTGGACTGCAACTTTTTGCATTTATTGTAAAGTCTGTTGATGCTGGATGTCCACCCTGGTCACTTGTTTTTACTTGGGGCTCTGGCTTTGATTCTTTCTGGTATGGCTGAGTTTATACACTTATACTTATATACTATGCAAGTGATTGCTAACAGAACTTTGTGCAAGCTTCAGCATAGTTACCACTTCCAGCTTGGGGTGGGGCTTGGAATGCATTTATACCTTTACCTAGGTGGGTAGAGTTTGCCTTGGTGAAGATTTTAGTCTGATTTCACCCTTTGTGAGTTCTGATGTTAGAGTCAGCTCAAAGGTGACTGATTTGTGGTCAGTTTTAACTAATGAAGGTCTGACAGTTGCGGCAGTGCATCTGTTTGGCATGTTGGTGAGGACCACATCCAGAATGTTTGTTCCTCTTGTCGGAGTATGGACAATTTGTTTCAGGGGATTTGAATTAACAAAGTCAAGGAACTTTTGCGCTAGCGAGTTAGGGCTAGTGTAGGTTCCCCAGTTGATGGTGGGATAATTTAAATTACCCATAACCAGTGTGTTTGGTAAAATTTGGATTGTCTCCAGTTTGGTCAAGTAGGTTTCATGGGCATTGTGACACATGAAGGGGAATCTATAACTGGCTATGACTTGAATGGGGGTTTTACCACCTTAACCTGGACTTGGAGTAACTCCATGGAGTTGTCCAGTCTAACTAGACAGGAGGTGAAATTATCTCTAATAAAGACTGAAACACCACCTCCTTTGGTTTTCACAGATTCATTTTGAGGTCTAAAGGTGTGGAATGCATTGCAGCCTTGCAAGGCCAGGGTAGTCTCTGAGGCCTTGAACCAGTTTCTGTGACTGTACAGACATTTACATCTTCTAGTGATAGAAGTGCTTCCAGGGAGTGCAGTTTTTGGTTTAAGCTTAGCATTTAGCAGCATGACCCTTATTTTGTTCTGATTAATTAATTTCATGTCGATAGTGTTGTCTTTTAAACCTTGCCTAAAAAAGGTACTATGGGGAGACAAGAGCCTTTGCCAGCAGCTGAAAGCCTAGTGGTCACAGGTGCAAACTGTCTCTAGCAAGGCAGCAAGGTTTGTCGACCATGGCTTCCCAGGCTGACAGGATCTGGATCCCATTTGAATGACACCAAAAACTGAGTCAATTATTGAAATCAATAAGTTTTTGTTTATACTGTGGCATCATTCTAGGTGAGAGTAGTAGGTTGCTCAAGACTAGGGACATATCTGCCTGAGGCGCATACTCAGAGAGATCAACCATGTCTCTCTTCATATAGCCCAGTGAGATACATCTCAAGTCATTCACACTAGCATGAACTATGACAAAGTCATAACGGTACTTGTTACTGAGAGACCTGAGTGCATGCATGATCTGACAAATCCTGGCACTGGACAGGCTGCTGACCATGACTTGCTCCTTGTCCAGCCTGGTGAGTGGGACATCGATGTGTCTCACTATTGCGTCTCCAATGACAAGAAAATTTGTTTTTTGAGTGTTACACCTTACTGGCTTGGTGGGTGAGACATTGGTGTTGGTATGTGTCATGGATGCTGTAAGGACTGTGTTAGTTGTTGGAGTCTTGTGTTTTGGAGGTCTCTAGTGTTTCAGTAAGTTTTTCGAGAGAACCTCTGCATGTGTGGATTTACGTGTTTGATGCATACTATGTGTATGAGCAGTGGTATGTAGTGGTACTATGAGCATTTGTAGTGGTGGGTGAGTTGACAACCTTCTCCATGTTACTGTTTTGAGTGAGAGAAAGCATGGATTCTAAATTCGTGGTGTAAATACATCTCTCGCACTCTGTACTAGAGTGTGTTATTAATAGAGAGTTGTCTGTGTATATGAGGCAATTGCTACACTGCCTCAAGAGACTCAAGTCAACAAGGTTGGCAGAAGAAACAACAGTAGTCCAACTGTCCATAATGCTAGATTGAAGACTGTTGTCACTAGTGGTGTCTATTCACAATTGATCATGGAGGAGCTCAGTGGATAGATATTTCCACCTGGGTTTTAGGAAAAAGTTGTTAAATTTAACTGTCTGGCTTTGGTGCACAACTGCACAGCAGAATGTGGTACTGCACAATGTGCAAACAAGCAGAAACCTGCTGAAATACACAGCCTAAATATCAGAAGCTAAAAACTTGAAAATAACTTTAAAAAGATTCAAAAGAACCAATGAGGATGTTTATTCCAAGCCCTCCCATTACCAGACAGGTCACAATCAGCACAATTCTCTCACAAAAGTGCAGATAGACCTCTTCCAATCCAATATGGCCTGGAAAACATGCTCAAAACAAACACACCACTGCCAACAGTTCCAGAAGCAGCAAGCCTATATTTGGACTATGCTACAGCTACTAGCTACCCTAGTGTCAGCAGAAAACACTAAAGAACATTTTAAACAGCAGAAAAATAGCAGTGTGATACTAAAAAATGTTTAAAATAGCGGAAAATCAGCAAGGAGCTTCTAAAGAATGTTTTAAACAGTTAACAGATCAGTTTTTTTAAACACTGCTTCGCAAGAAAAACAGAAAAAATAACAGATAGCTTGAAAACAGTGAAACATACTAGTAAATACTTAAACAGTGAATCTACCAAAAATTTTTGTAAACAGTGAAAATAGCAATAAAATTAAATTTAATAGGCACAGTAAAGCAAACAATTGCAGTACAACAGTTTAGTACACAGTAAACAAATACAGTATAAAAGTAGGCATCAGGAAATAAAAAAAGTCCGGTGAATAGTATAAATAAGCAAAAAAACAGGCAACTTATGTTTTTTTGGAAGCTCAGGAGCCTCTAGTCATCTGGTATCTCAGCTCAGAGTTGTGGCTGCTAGACCACCTCAGTTCAGCTTGGCACAAACAAGCAGAAACCTGCTCAGCTGCAGGACCTAAATAGCAGAAGCTAAAAACTTGAAAAAAAATTTAAAAAGATTCAAAAGGACTAATGAGGAGGCTTATTCCAAGCCTTAGACCAGCCTCCCTTTACCAGACAGGTCCCAGTTAGCACAATTCTCTCACAAAAGTGCAGATAGGCCCCTTCTAATCCAAGATGGACTTGGAAATGTGCTCAGAACAAGTAAACCACTACAAAGAGTTCCAGAAGCAGCAAGCCTGTATCTGTACTATGCTATAGCTACTAGCTACCCTAGTTTCAGCAGGAAACACTAGTGAATGTTTAAAACAGCAGAAAAGTAGCTGTAAGACACTCAAAAAATTTAAAACAGCAGAAAACCAGCAAGGAGCCTCTAAAGAATGTTTTAAATAGTTAACAGATCAGTTATTTAAACACTGCTTGGAGGGAAAACCAGAACAAGCAGAACAGATAGCTTAAAACTGCGAAAAATACCATAAAATACTTAACAAACAGTAAAACTAACAAAAAAGCTTTGTAAACAGTGAAAACAGGAATAACATTCAATTTAACAGGCACAGTAAAGCAGACAATTGCAGTACAACAATGTAGTTTAGTACACAGTAAATAAATACAGTATAAAAGTAAGCAGCAGGCAATAAAAAGTACAGTAAATAGTATAAATAAGCAAAAAACAGGCAACTTATGTTTTTTGGAAGCTCAGAAGCCTCTAGTCATCTGGTATGTCAGCTCAGAGTTGTGGCTGGTAGCCCACCTTAGTTCAGCTTGGTACAAACAAGCAGAAACCTGGCTCAGATGCAGGGCTAAATACCAGAAGCTAAAAACTTGAAAAAAAACTTTAAAAATATTCAAAAGGACAAATGAGGATGCTTATTCTAAGCCATAGACTGGCCTCCCTTTACCAGACAGGCCCCATTCAGCACAATTCTCTCACAAAAGTGCAGCTAGGCACCTTCCAATCCAACATGGTCTGGAAACCGTGCTCAGAACAAACAAACCACTACAAAGAGTTCCAGAAGCAGCAAGCCTGTATCTGGACTATGCTACAGCTACTAGCTGCCCTAGTTTCAGCAGGAAACACTACAGAATGTTTAAAGCAGCAGAAAAATAGCAGTGAGACACTCAAAACATTTAAAACAGCAGAAAATCAACAAGAAGGCTCTAAAAATGTTTTAATCAGTTAAACAATCAGTTAACAGATATGAAATTTATATTACAAATAGGAAAGATGATTTTCTTCAACAACATCTAAGGTTTCACTTGATGTCATGCTATAGTTTGTAAATCACTTGTTTTTTGAAGTATTAAGTGCATATGTAAATATCGATTATTTTTATAATTACTGACAAAAAACAAGCAATATCTCTGGTATAGTGTGATATAAATAGGCACTCCCCCAGATTCACTAATCTTCTGTGGAGGACTAGAGTAGTCCTGCATGGAAGCGCCCATGTAGGAGGATGACGGCAGCGCACCATGCATATTAATGAAGGTGTGCTGCCCAACCTCCTAGAATTACACGGAGCATGTATGAGTGCAGAGCTCTCAGAATAAACATGCCCCTGCAATACAGAACAGCACAAAGTGGAATTAAATAGCGAGACCGCTCATAGGTGTCCACATAAACCCACCAACAGTCCCCCATATGTACAACAGCAACAAGACATAAAAATCAAAACAAGAAATCCCTTCATTTTTTTTAAACTCTGAGTACAGCTAACAGTAGGTGCACGGGTGTGCCCATTGCTTAGCTACAGTTAAAGCAGCTTAAAAGGCTGAAGAGGATAACAAGGAAGATATATGCAAATGAAGCAGCACAGCAATAGTGTAGTGGGCAGAGCATTCACCTAACGAGCAGGCATTGCCGCTTCGAGTCCCACTGCAGCACAGTCTATTTTACATGGCAAAGCATGGTATAACCAATATTTGTATTGCAAAACCCACTAAATAACATATATTTATGAAGTGGAGTACTGCAGGAAATGCACATGTGATGAGTCAGTATCATAATGAATAAGGCGGTAGTAAGCAGGAGTAAGCACAGATAAGCAGCAGTAAGCATAGGTAAGCACTAGTAAATGTGTTTAAGTGAGTTTGCACGGGGGTAAGCACTGCCTTCACAGATTAAGGAAAGGAGAAGCTAAATGGGTGTAAGAAACTGTAACTGGAAGTTAGCAGTGCTTACCTCCATGCAAACCCACGCAAACCTGTGTACAACTGCTTTAAAGTGCCTTAATCACTCTGTATCCAACGGCCGGTGTGCTGCCAAGCAACAAAATAAACAGCCTCCGCAAGGCTCAAACCCAGGACCATGCACACCATATGCAAAATGGTTTATCGCTAAGCCATGCCAGATATGCATAAGTCTGATGTTTTCAGAAACATAACATCCAGCCCAGTCATGCAACAGTACAGAGACTGTATACCTACATCTAGATGTATGTGTGTGTGTAAATATATTACTATCTAAATGGATACAACATATCTATATATGGGTCTACCTGACAACACCGATGCACAACAACACCGACAACAAAATCATTGACACCACATAACCGAAAGTTCACAAACATGAAACCTCACATGCCCGACACACCACAATCCCGACAATCAGCAAACAAAACAAATCCCCCTGTCCAAAAAGCACACACACAACACAAGCACACCAAAATCCTTACAAACCCACACTAAACCTTACATACACAACTATCTATAACCTTAACCCAAACCCTAACCCTAAGGTCTGTCACTATCATACACTCACCTAACCCCCGCCCTAACCCTAACTCACTTAACCCGCCCCTAACCCTAAGGACTGTCACTATCGCACACTCACCTAACCCGCACCCTAACCCTAACTCACTTAACCCGCCCCTAACCCTAAAGACTGTCACTATCACACACTCACCTAACCCGCGCCCTAACCCTAACTCACTTACCCCACCCCTATCCCAAAAGTCCGTCAATATCGCACACTTACCTTACTCGCACCCTAACCCTAACATCCGTCACTACCGCATACTTACACAGCCTTTTCACATGTCGGTGTTCTCAGCGTCGGGGTTTTCATCCGTCGGTCATCTCAGTTTTCGATCTTCTGGTGTCGGTGTTCTCATCGTCGGCGTTGTCAGCTTTCGGCATTGTCAGGTAGACCCATATATATATATATATATATATATATATATATATATATATATATATACACACACACACAAATATATGAACATATATACATGCAAATGCTGACACATCTACACATATATATGTCAACACCTATATGTCCACATATACACAGCAAGTTAAATATATGTACACAGATATATATCTCCTTAGGTATATACGGACATAGTTAGAAATATTTAAGCAAATATATATACCCATACAGGTATATATGGCCAGACATCTGTAGATAGCAATGGTAGATTAACAGAAACATATATGTCCACATGTACCATTAATGGAGTCAAGAGGCCCCAAACAATATACGTCTCGTACGGATTGGCATAGCCCACCCAGCCAAACACGTCTGCCCTGCAATACACTACCAAGTTCATTTTTTTTTTTAGATTAGTACTAAGCTAACTGCCCTTGTGAGCCATTTTAAGCCTAGCCAATTATCACTTGTGAGACACAAACCCAGCACCTTGTGATTGTAAGGCAAACACCTTAAACATTAGGCCACCCTCCCAACCCTAAAATATAGATACTCAATCTGTAAAGCTCTTTCCAGTAGTGATAATCAAACCTTGCACCTTCTAATTGAAGGGCATACACCTTAACCACTGTACCACTTGGCCTTTTATTGTAAGTGTTTCGTTTAAATAGGGATATAAATTAGTCTTCTGTGTTTCACATGTTCATATCACATTCCCCTCTCCCCCACCCATTAGGCAGGTCGACCAGTGCAGGCCCATCCAACCTAGGCCATCCTCGACCCATACATTCATTACCCAGTTCTGCCCCCCCCTGCTCATATGCAGCCACCATCCCTTCCCTGGTTACCAGCCTGTAGCTACCACACCACCACACATTGCTCACCCTCCTCCTCTCCTCGGGACTCATCCTGTACGTTGTCCCGACCCAAGTATCCTAGGTCTGCCACATGCTGAAGTCCATGCAAATAGCCATGCGTACCTTTGCAGCCATGCCTTTAGAGGAAAGTAGAATACCTAATTTTGGGGCTGTCCCACATGGGACAAATGTTTCCTTGGTGATAACAATAGATTTCACGTGTGAGTTTGTTTACACTAAAGGTTTTATTTGCAGGTATCACAAAACATACGTGGCACACAAGGTTGCCCAGTATGCATACGAAACCTAATAGGAACGACTAAATCAGGTATATGGGAAACACACACATATGGGTGTAAGCCTGTTTGCACAGGGGTAAGCACTGCCTACACAGGGTAAGCAATTTAGAAGCTAACTGAGTGTAAGACATTGTAACTGGAAGTTAGCAGTGCTTACCTCTGTGCAAACCCGCTTACAACTGCTTTAAAATGCCTTAATCACTCTGTAGCCAATGGCCGGTGTTCTGCCTAGCAACAAAATAAACAACTCCTGCAAGGCTGGAACCCAGAACCCTGCATACCATAGGCAATGTGATTAACCACTAAGATACTGCAAATGTTCATGTCCCTGACATTTCCACAAACATAGTATCCAGAAATACCAGTCAGCATTACAGGATGTGTAGCTAAATATGTGTGTGTGTGTGTGTGTGTGTGTGTGTGTGTGTGTGTGTGTGTGTGTGTGTGTGTGTGTATATATATATATATATATATATATATATATATATATATATATATATATATATATATGGGTCTACTACTAATGCCCGACACGACGATTCCCCGACAGAAAACTCACCAACGCCAGATGACCGACAGGTAAGTGTACCGACAGGATGATTTGCCGACAGCGGAAAGACCGACAAGGGAATGTGCGATCGTGACGCGGTAAGTGTGCGATGGTGACGGAGTTAGGAGCGGTCAGGTAAGTGATCGAGATTGTGGGATGTCGGGTTAGGCTGTGGGAAAGGTGAGTGTGTGTTCGTGTCGGAGGTACGGTTTGGGTAAGGTAAGTGTGTGCTAGTGAGGGACTGTAGTTTAGGGACGGGTTAAGTGAGTTAGGGTTAGGGTGCAGGTAGGTGATGTGTGCGTTAGTGTCGGAGCTTGGGCTAGGGGTGGGTTAAGTGAGTTAGGGTTAGGTGCAGGTAGGTGATGTGTGCGTTAGTGTCGGAGCTTGGGCTAGGGGTGGGTTAAGTGAGTTAGGGTTAGGGTGCAGGTAGGTGATGTGTGCGTTAGTGTCGGAGCTTGGGCTAGGGGTGGGTTAAGTGAGTTAGGGTTAGGGTGCAGGTAGGTGAAGTGTGCGATAGTGTCAGACCCGAGGGTTAGGGTTTGGGTCAGGGCTAGTGTGTATGCTATGTAGTGTCGCATGTTGTTTACGTTCCGTGTGTCGGTGTAATGATGTTCGGTGTTTTGCGTTGTCGGGTTTGTGTCGGGTTTGTGTGTTGTCGGTCATCTGGCGTCGGTGAGTTTTCTGTCGGGGAATCGTCGTGTCGGGCATTAGTAGTAGACCCATATATATATATATATATATATATATATATATATATATATATACATACATATATATATATATATATATATATATATATATATATATATATATATATACATATACATATACATATACATATATATATATATCCATAACTAAATAGATATATACCTCTCCCTCTCTGTAGTACATATGTAGACATATATAGACATACATATATATAAATGCCCACATATAGATATATACATATGCAGACAACCATACATCAACATGTCGTTAGATATATATATATATATATATATATATATATATATATATATATATATATATATATATATATATATATATATATATATATATATATATATATATATACATATACCCATGGGTCGAGAGAACGTACAAGATGGGTGCCGAGAAGTGGAGAGTGGGCAGTATGTAGTGGTGTGGTTAGACCAGACCTGCACTCAGAGAAAGGATGAGTGCTGTAGAGGTGGAGCGGGGGGGAATTATGGGTATGAAATTATGGGTTGAGGCGTGCAGGTGTTGGCTGGAGTGGTTCTAATCGGACCGCCTCATGGATGTAAGCATTAGTGTGAATTGTGCAGAACTGTCGCCTAATGAGCAACCATTCCCGGTACGAGTCCCACTGCAGCACAGTCTATTTCACATGGCAAAGTATGGTATAACCAGATGTGTTGTCACAAAACCCACTAAATAACACCAAAAAACACATGGTTGCAACACCCCACTGTAGGCATGTAAGCCATTCTAATTGGCATCACAACTTATTATTGTTGTCCTCACCCCCACCCAGAGGTGTGAGTGCCCAAATCTACCTCCAACTTCAGTGTATTTGCACAGCTTTTGCTGTAGAAGAAATGGCCATCTGTGGACCTTCCCTTCAGCCTTCCTACACATCCTTGGCTATTTCCCCTACTATCTTTCCCTCTTTGTGTCCCTTTAACACCACTTACCTATCAACCCCTTTTTCATTTCCATTAATGTTTAAAGTTACAAGTAGGTGACACCCTCTTCCCCAACTATATTGGCAGAATCTGGAACTCCCTACCCACATGTATTACCTCAGCTGTCCCAAAGGACACATGTAAATAACACTTGAAGGAACACCTCATGCACATTTGGATCAGCACATGCTCACCACCTGGCTAAATCCCCCCCCCACCTTACACTCTATACCCCTACATCAACTACTGAAAGTGACACCTCTTGTCCTGCCTCGCATACAAATCCCAATATCCTTCAAACCTTCACTATTGCTCCCCTACCAAGTATTCCCACAGCCTACAATACAGTTACAATGTCTCCCCCTCTACCTACCTACCTACTTCTTCACTATTCTCTCCTACTCTACCACACAGGTATGGAATAACTAAACTTAACCCGAATACCTGAGTGTAACCTATCCAGAACTGTTAAACTGGAATCTAACTTCACCTTAAACTGACCTTTGTCAACAGTCATACCTGACATGTAAACCTGACCTAAGCATGAATAATACCGACATGTTAACATAAACTAAGCATGAAGAATATGTTACTTAGCTATGTTAAGTCTGTTACTCTCTATGAATGTGAACACCTCTGTATTACTTGTAATGAGTAGCTGGGTTTTACTGTGGAGGTCTACTCCCCTGAAAATGGACAAGCATCCAGTTGGATTGTCCCGGTCAGCAAATGTAAAATAAATACATAAAGTAGCATGCGGGTAAGCAGGAGTAAGCAGGATTAAGCCTGTTTGGGTGGCGGTAAGCAATGCCCACACTGGTTAAGCAATGTAGAAGCTAACTCAGTGTATGACGCCATAACTGGAGGTCAGCATTGCTGACCCTCGTGCAAACCAGCGCAATTGTAAGCGAGTATGGGTTGGTTTGTGTGAGAGTCAGCATTGCCTACCCTCACACAAACCAGCGCATACTCGCTTACAATTGCTCAAAATTGCCTTAGTCACTCTGTAGCCAACAGCTCTCATCGTGCCCAGTAAAAAAATAATCTGCACTCCCACGTTGCAACCCCCCTGACCCTGTACACTATAGTCAAAGTGAGTTACCATTAAGCCATGGCAGATACACATACAGCTGCTGTTATCACAAACATATCATCCAGCACAGTCATTCAACAGTATAGGAAATGTATGTAAGTATGTAGATTAATACCAGCAACCATGTGTACATTGCTCACTCACAGTATTTCAAGCAGTCTATGTGTATCAAAACAAAGTGCCTGTCCAATCATACTGTGAGAACAGTAGTCTTGCACAATACTGAAGAGAATAATAAAAAAACAGTGCATGCCATAGGGGCTTGTGGGCTTGCTTCATGCACAGAATGTCACACCTGGGGCTTCGGTTCTGCGGAACTGGGAGATGAGGCTGGCCAGGTGTGTAAGCAAACCTCTACATCTCAAACCCCTGGCAGGATGCTACCAGTGGGAGAAACAGTGTAGACAGCTAAATAATCTTGACACAACAACAGGTTGGACCCTGGTGGGACGAACCAAAACTTGTGAGTAACATAAATATCTGAACCAGTATCAGAGTACCATCACAGCAAGGCTCGTATGTACATGGACTAAATGGATGAAGAGCCTGCAGAAGCTTGGGTCGAGACAGTATACTGAAGTAGTGCTGAGACATGCAGAGAGGGCAATGTGTGGAGGTGTGGTATGGCTGGGCTAGCAACTGGAGAATGGATGGATGCTGTGTCCATGGAGCTCGGGGGCCAAGGGAAGGAACCATGGGTGTGACATTATGGTAGAAATATGTCAATGAAGCAGAACAGCAATAGTGTAGTGGGCAGAGCATCCGCCCAATGAGCAGGCATTCCTGGTTCGAGTCCCACTGTAGTACGGTCTATTTTACATGGCAAAGCATGTTATAATCTAATAGTTTTGTTGCAAAACCCACTAAATAGCATATATATATATATATATATATATATATATATATATATATATATATATATATATATATATATATATATATATATATACATATATATATATATATATATATATACATATATATATATATATATATATGTATATAAACTGGAGTACTGCAAGAAATGCACATGTGAAGAGTCAGTGTCATACTGAATAAGGCAGTAGTACTCAGGTGTAAGCGGGAGTAAGCAATGTGCACACAGAGTAAGCAATGTTGAAGCCAACAGTCTCTAAGCATATGTAGCCGGAGATTAGCATTGCTTACCTTTACACAAATCAGCGCAAACGCACTTACAATTGCCTAAAAGTGCCTTAATCACTCTGTATGCATCAGCTGCTGTTCTGTCCAGAAATAAAAGTAACCAGCCTTTGCAGGATGTGAATCCAATACCCTCTACACTACAGTCACAGTGGTAAACCACTAAGCCTTCACAGCAATATGTAAGAATGAACGTCCAACAAACAAATCCGCGCCATAGGAAAATCAAGCTGAACATGTGCAATGGATTTATATACAGTGTTATGTTGTATAACCTGCTACATAACATAAATATGTGAACTGGAGTACTGCAGTAAGGCTAGATGTGAGGTGTTATTGTAATAAAGTGTTGAAGTTCCCAGGACCCCATACAGTGTACATACACATGAATCAAGGATACAAGACACATATATAACATGTAATGAAGAGGAAATCAATGCCAAAAGGCAAATATCATGCAAATCAGATACGAAGCACTGCTAAGCATTAAACAGCACTGCTACCCAGATTACTGCCAGGATACTACCAGTGGGAGAAACAGTGTCAACCTGCTAAGTCTAATCTTGAAAAAAACATATGTTCATCCCTGGCGGGTCAACCCCAAAAATTCTGCTAAAAAGAGCCTTTGGAGTAACATACCATGCCTCAAAGGTAAGCAAGGAAGGGTACCTATGTTTGCGGAGTAAATGTTCAGGAAGCTGGAAGATCCATGGGTCAAGACAACTTACGTGATGTGCCCTGAGAAGTGGAGAGTAGGCAATGTGTAGTGGTGTGCTTAGATTCAGCTGGAACCTGTAGAAAGGAGGACTGCTGTGGACGAGGAGCGTGGGGGTGAAGTGAGGGAACCATGGGTATGCAATTATGGGTCTAGGCATGCGGGTGTTGGATGTATGCAGTATGTATATGCCTACATGTAAATATGTATAGATATGTGTATGTATGTATATATATATATATATATATATATATATATATATATATATATATATATATATATATATATACATAGATATATATGTGTAATATAGAGAGGAAGAGATATGTATCTATTTAGTTATAAATATAGGGACACACGCGCATACATCTACATATCTCAATACATTTCCCATACTGATGAATGGTATTGCTGGATGCTATGTTTGTGAAAACATCAGTATTATGTATATCTGTGATGGCTTAGTGATAAATCACATTGACTATGGTGTGCAGACTCCTGGTTTTGAGCCTTACAGAGGCTGTTTATTTTGTTGCTGGGCAGAACAAGGGTGGTCAGATACAGGGTGATTAAGGCACTTTTAAGCAGTTGTAAGTGGGTTTGCATGAGTTTGTGAGATGGTAAGCAATGCTAACTGCCGGTAAAATCCAGTTACACCAGGTTAGCCTCAAAATTGCTTACTTTGTGTATGCAGTGCTTATCATCTTGCAAACCCATGCAAAGCTGCTTACTAATGCTTAAAAGTGCTTAATCCCACTTACTCCCATGCTAATTTCCTTTAAAGAAAAGAGGGTTGAAAGGACAGTGGTGAAAAAGGGGCACAAAGAGGGAAAGACAGTAGGGAAAATAGCTAGGTATGTGCAGGAAGATTGTAGGGAAAGTCCATAGCTGCCCATTTCTTCTACAGCAACAGCTGTACATATGCACTGAAGTTGGAGGTAGGTTTGGACACACAAACCCCTGAGAGAGGGGTGAGGACAACAATAATATGTTTTGATGCCAATTAGACCACATTACATGTGCCCACTGGACACTTGTGTGGAAGGGACAGCTATGTATGGGGCGAGATATTATTTGGGAACAGATTACCCTTATTTTAAGGTGTGAGTGGGATGCTGGGGAAGGAGAGTAGGTCTGCTTGGGGAGGATAGGGTGGGTAAGGTGACAGACAAGACAGACAAGACAGCATACAGGGGTGGTATATAACACATGTGGGGGAAACACCTTGGATGGGGAGGGGTGTTTTGAAGTTGTAAGCCCATGAGTCCCCAAATGGAAACAGTGGGACTGAGTTCCTCACCCATGGGCAGTCACCACTGCACCTTCATGGCCCCAAAGGTGGCTGTGCTGGGGGCTGGGTAGGAGGTGCAGGCTCACCCTTTGATTGCACCATGTGGCCCTCAAGCTCTTTGCCAAGCTCCCTACACACCATGGACTGGACCTGATGGTGGGTGGCAGGTTCCTGTCCTCCCCCGCTCCCAGGGGGGGGCAAGCACCATCACCTGCAGCAGTTCTACCCAAAGGTCATGCATGGACAATGGAGGAGGAGGTCCCAGGGTGGGACCCAGACCTGCTGGTGCCTGGTGCCATGGTCAGCTGAGGTGTGCTATGTGGGTCAACTGACATCAGCATTCCCATATGGGCTATGGTGCTGCCTTTTTACAACAGATAAGGGCCAGTAATAGTCAGCAGCAGTCAAGATTACTTATAACAGTATGCATAGATATTCCCATTACCACAAGACACCAGATCTAGAACAGTTGCAGAGCAAGGGGAACACATGCACATATCCTGCATGACATATGTACAAAGGGTGACAGACATGTGAATAGTGCTATGAACACTGGCACAATATTGGCATGGTGCTGTGGTAACCTCAGACATTTACTGTCATACCATGAGAAGTATGTCCAATCTGGGATATGAAGTCAGTAACTCTCATTGCTGTCACCATGTACTGACTGCAATCATCACACTATGCTTCTGCCATTCTCAGATAGGTGTTCTGTGAGTAACACAAGGAACAAAAGGTTCAACACACTAACCAGTCTCCAGATGGCCCTACAGATGGGGGTTTCCTCACAAACATCGCACTGTCATGACAGATCTTACAACAGGCAGACTAGCCATAACCACACACACCCTGTTAAACTGACAGTACTCTAAATTAAGAACAGCAACACTTTTCTGTAGTCATGTCTGGCACATCCCTTCTTGTCTGCAGGCCTTTTTCCACAGTGTATGTTGTTGGAGGTAAATCCCAAACCCAAATGTGATGATTTATGCCAAACACGAGATCTAGGTTCCACTCACAGTGAATATCATGACCCAACATCAACATGATGTTCCTAGATATTGTAGTGTGTTTCCATGCAATTGGCTACGGGAATGTTACCACAGTTGTGTCACATTCAGTCAGCTAGAGGAGGACTGAAATTGGTGCAGAGGCCATCAGCTGATCATGACCAACACTTACAAAACAATAGCTGCTGCCTAAGCAGAGCAGGTGTACATATCCAAATCCACAAGGGAGGGTGTGGGAGGGACAGACAGAGACAAAGTACATCAGGGAAGGTGTGGGCGAGTAAAACTGAAGCATGTTTGTGTGACATACATACCAGTACAGGGATTCAAACCCTGACTGACAGTGCATTACTATCACATTATTGCATGCACCATATAGCTTATGTGTTGGTGAGCTGTCCAAAAATATATGTGCTGGTGTGTGACATCTGCAACAGTGATATTGTACAGATACGGTAGGTGTAGCACAAGTGCCTGTCCACATTGACCGGTGTCAGCGGCACCACAGCCATACTCTCTAAGGGACTCATACACATTGCCACACTTGCCAGGGTCAGGAATACACTCCCTACCTAGTTATTTTACCACAATACAGTACTGTACAGGTATCACATGCACCACAGAAGCTATTGTGCTGTACTATGTGCAAAGGGCATGTAAAGGTGTCGGACATCAGTCGGACTGCTTCAGTATGCCAATGAGAGTTGTACCAGGTGTGAATGTGGTTGGAAGCATCATACACCACACACAGGGACACTGAGTGCCAGTACTGATGTGCATGTGTGTATTGCTTCATGGGTGTGTAGTGGTTGGCTGTACCAGAAGGCTGTACAAGGCTAGGTGAAGGGTATACCTTGGCATCAGGCCATATGACAATGGTCTGCCATGTGGATCAGATGTTTAGTTTCTGCAATGTCCCACACAGGTGGGTATTGTATTCACCATCCTGTCACCTGGGTTAGTATTGTGTGTGGTCAGTGCTGTGCAATGCCTGCCATGTATGTGTTCTATAGTCCATGACATGGAACATGTCTGGGATGTGCACACATCCCACATTCATGTACAGTGGCATGTGGAAGTGTACCTGGATTGCCAGACCCATGTTATGTACACAGATTGTTATCATCACATGTGCCACTCCTGACCTCTTGTGGCAGGGCATGCTCATGGACAGTCCTTTGTGGATCACATTTGATGGCACCACAGATGTTGTAGGCATCCATTGGGGAACATAGTGAAGGTGCACTGTCTTCAGTTATGTGCCTATTGTACTGATGGACAGGGTGCCATGTCCTCTTTAGCCCACTGCAATTACACCATGTTTGCTATCTGTGAACAGTATGCAGGGTACTACCAACAAAGCGGTAGTTGTCTAGGCAAGTGTGTTTGTGTATAAGACACAGGTTCATAGTGTACTCTGTGTAATACTAGGGTTGCTTACTTTGTTCATCAGGCCTTGTATCACATGTAGGGGTATAGACTGACACCCCAGCATCTCAGCTGATTGACATCTGTTATCCTTGTAAGGTGGACATTGTGACATATAATATGGCCACCATATAGGAAAATTACAAAACCGGCTCCTCAATGGGTTCAGGTGTTACACAGTCACAGCCACCTCCAAACAGGTTACGTATTACAAACACATACACTTACCATGTCTGGAAATAGAACCCCTACCTAATTAGTTTATCACACTACAGCATTACACAGTTATAGCACACGCCACAAATATTACTTGGATATTTTTCCACAAAGGTGTATTTCACAGTCAATAATGTCAGCAGACATGCCAAAGTAGGGCAATGGAGGTAGTAGTGCCTGTGAATGGCCTCAAAAGCATTGCTCCCCACTCTGACAAAGGAACACACCCAAACATTCACACATACCATGTTTGGGTATAGAACCCCTACCTAACGAGTTTATCGCACTACAGCATTACGCAGTTACAGCACACACCACAGCAATTACTGGGATTGTGCTTTGCCAAAGGTGTATTTCACATGGAATGACATCAGCAGGCTTGTCAAAGAAGGGCAATGACAGGTGTACTGACTGTCCTCAAAAGCAGCAGGCCCAATACATATGCACAGACTCACAGTTGCCATGAATAGGATTAGAACACCTAGCTTGCTACTACAGCATTACTCAGTTACAGAATGCGGCACAGAGATTACAGGGATACACCTTCACCAAAGGTGTATTTCACAGGGAATGACATCAGCAGGCTTGTCAAAGAAGGACAATGACAGGTGTACTGAGTGTCCTCAAAAGCATTGGGCCCTACACATACACACAGACTCTCAGTTGCCATGAATAGGATTAGAACACCTACCTAACTACTACAGCACATTAGAGCATTACACAGTTACAGAACACACCACAGAGATTACTGGGATATTCCTTCACCAAAGATGTATTTCACAGGGAATGACATCAGCAGGCTTGTCAAAGAAAGGCAATGAAAGGTGTACTGACTGGAAATCTGCCAGGGGCAATTGTGTACAGTGATGGACATTTGTACATCATATGTTTTTGCAAAATGGGAGTGTGCTGTGTGGGACAGGTCTCATGAGAGGGGAGCTGTCTGTCACTGTCTGTAACTCTCTTCCCATATCTATTATGTGTATGTCTGGGCTGTTATAGTGTGCTGTCCTTGGATATATGTGCATATTCTCATCCGTTGTGTGTGCAGAGCTTGACTGGTGTGTAATGTGGAGTTTTTGCACAGACATCTGTGACTAACTGCTGTGTATAGTCCACAGTTGTTTTTAGACATGGCCTTCATTTCTCTGTGTGTGTGAGCATGCCCAGTACGACCCTTCTGTAATTTGTTTTCTGATATGGCCTTCACTTCTCTAAGTGTGTGAACATGCCCAGTATGAGTGTCTGTATTGCATGCGTGATTCCATTCCAGGTAGGTTGTACTCCAGTGCAGGTATTTGTGCTCTATACCTACAGCTAGTAACCTGCTTCTGCAGGATATCTGTAGATTGGTTGACAATGTGGGTCAACATTGGGCAAAGGCTAGTGAGATTGTTGCTAATTGTGTCTGTGGTGCTTCTGCTACATGGTTTTGATGTTGGCAGGGATACTCAGTGATATGTGGTGTTTTACCTTCTGATGTTTTATGATTATACATCTTTGCTGGCAGTAGGTTCCTGGGGATTACAAGTTGAATGCAGCTTTGTCCAGTAATGTGGTGTGCAACCTACATATTCATGCTATTCTGGTGTGGAAACTGCAGACAATTGCTGATGGGTCTGTGTATATGGTCCAGCACCTTGGTGCTGTTGTGGCTGTGGGTCCCATGCCTGTACAATTATCACCATGACAGGATGGCCATATCGTGCTGTGGCCATACCTCCCAGGTATTCAGACTTATTGAGGTTATCCAGAGGCAGAGCTCATTATTCTGTTCCTTAACCCTTCACAATTTGGTTTGCAAGCAGGTTTGTGGCCATCCATCCTAGTGCTTGCAGCCATGATAAGTATGTGCACACATCAGGGTTTCACCCTTCACACACTAATTGGTGGTGATGCTACCCCCCCCCCATTAATCTGTCCTCTTCCTACCATTATGCACACGGTATCTGATAGGTATGCCTATAATTGCCACTCCATCCTAGCAGTATGTACAGGTTGGTCCACAGTTCATGCATTGGAACATGATAGACATACTACTGGGATTTGTCAACATGTCCTTGCATTTGTGTTCTGTGGACTGTGTTTTGTCATTATGTGGGGGTCCATGGGGTAACATACAGTGGCGGTATGGGTGTGACACAGACCTGTGACAGATGACAGTGGGGCATTGGGTACTGATGCAGGCTATCTGTAGCAGGCTAGTTCATTCTGTCAGTTGTACAGACCCAGGCTGCAAGGCAATGTATTCCCCTGGGTTGACAGGATAGGTGTGCAAGGTGGTGATGGAAATTGTTTCTGTCCTTATCAATCCATTGGTGTGGATGCTGGCAGGGTGCATCTTACAGCTATGGACACACCTGCATGGGACACCTCTTCGGCATGTTGCATTCTGTGAGTATTCACATAGTAATGCGGAGATCATATTGTACTCATTCACAGCAGCAGGGAGGTGGCCTGTGTGTTACCTAAGGCTGATGTTGGACTGGACTGGCTGCATGTGTACTCGGATAGCTACATGCAACTGCCTCATAGGTATACGTGGCCCTTTCCCCTGCTGGTGGCTAGTGGGTGGGCATCAGCAGCTTCTACATACATCATACCTCTGCCTTTTGTGGACTGCCAGTGTTTGCCCACAGTACATCTTAGTTCCCCATACTACACAACCAACTGATGTGCTGTGAACCTGTATGAACAAATGGAGGGTGTCTCCATTTCACTGTGAAATGTTACACAGTCTCTCTCTACAGTACTTCCACCTGTGTACTGTGTGTACATCTGGGCCAACACTCATGCCATGTCCATCTTCCAGTTGGTGACAGTTATGACATCTGTACAAATCATATAGTCTATTGCTGCAACATGTCATGCTGGGATGCCAGTCTGTTTGGCACTACAGTTGTGTGGACTTGGCCCAGTCATCAGCAGTACTGATCATTGGACACCAGGACACACCATCCATGGCTATTAGCTGAATGCTTTCACACAGCATACCACTCAGAACTACCTAACACACAAAGCTCTGCCTATTGTAGACATGTGACTATCCATCTTGCTGGTTTGACAGGTACAGGTACTCGGTGTTCACTGTTATTACTCCTACACATGGATGCTAACACATTTCTACACAGGGTTGTGGGAGGCACACCTGCCAACTGTGGACATGTCCTACAACCACCTGGTATGTCAGGTATTCTGTTGGCTTCCACACAACAACCTGACACTCAGATCTCTGCATATTGTACACATGCAACAGTCCATCATTATAATTGAGGCAGCTCAGGTACTCTGTGCTCTACTGCTGTGTTACCCACACATAGATGCTACTGCTATACTACATAGAATTGGGGGGGGGGCACACCTGACAACTGTAGACATTTCTGCTATACCCACTTGATGTTTCAGGTACCCTGTTGACCTCCACACATCAACCTGACATTCAGAGCTCTGCATATTGTACACATGAAACATTCAATCCTTCTACTTTGGCAAGCACAGGTACTCAGTGCTCACTGTTATTACTCCTACACATGGATGCTAATACATGTCTACATAGGGCTTGGGGCCACACCTGCCAACTGTGGACATTTGCTTTGACTGCACTGGTATTTCTGGTAGTCTGTTGGCTTCCTTTTAAATCTGTAATCTGACCTATCTTGCAGACTACAGGCATATCAGTGTATCAGTTTTATTGACCTACATTGCCATTTCAGACTTTCTACCCTTCATGAATGACATCCCACTTCCCAACCTGTTATACTCTGTGTAGGACTAGAGGGGGGTTTATCTCCATTGCCATACTTTGAGGGCCTTAGCACAGCCTTTCCTTGTGTTCATCTACACCTGTCCTGCTGGCTGGGTGGGACAGTTGATGGGTATGTGAACCTCCATGACATGCATGTGTGTGCCCAATGGACATACATTTGGGCCAGTACATGTCCTCCAGTGGGTTTTTTCACCTTGTCTGTTACTGCCTACTTTGTTGACTCCAGTATATGTTATGGTTTCATGCTGCCCATATAGCTGTCCACTATCTGCTGCCATCATATTCAGCCACCCAATTCCCTTCCTTGCATGTTCACATCCATACCATTGATACAACTAGCAGACCATACTACTGCATTCTGTGATTGATAGGAAGGGTGACTTACCTTGTGGCTGTGCCAGTATTGAGGATAGTGCTGGAGGGCTGACTATGTCAGATGAGCATAGTACACTCCCTATACATGGTAAAGCACAGGTGGTGTCCTTTTCGGCATCTCTTTTACTGTATGTGTGAGTCAGAGAGACTTTCTATTCCATGGGTTCCTACTGTGTCAGTGTGTGTGCTATGCGTTGCCTCTTTGCCAAAGCCAAGGCATACTGTGCACACCTCCTTCTGCCTACAGGTACAGGCTCAGGTTGTTCCTCCTCCGAGTCACTCTGTGCCTGTGCTGGCCTTGGCAATGGTGGAGGGCTGTGCGGCCCTGCTCCATGTTATTCCAGCTGCAGCTGCTTCCAGGATCATGTTGTGTAGCATGGCACATACCATGAATATTTGGGTACATGTAGCTGGAGAGTACTGCAAGGCTCCACTGTATGTGTCCAGGCACCAGAACCGTGACTTGAGCATCCGAGACACACACTCTATTATGATTCTTGTTTGTGTGTGTGCCTCATTATGGAGCTCTTGTTCAGGTGTGTGTGCATTTCTGATGGGTGTCATCAGCCACAGCTCCAGTGCGTAACCAGCATCACCCACTAGGTGGCCATATGGGATGTACCCACTGGCAAATCTGTGGTACAGCTGCGTCAGATGCCAGATGTGGGACTCATGATAGCTCTCAGGGCTTCCAGCACACACATTCATTATAATGCCCTGGGCATCACACATGACCAGGCAGTTGATGGAAGGGAAGCCCTTGCGGTTTATGTAGACCCTGCCCTGCTCATGGGGTGGTGCTTTTATGTGTATTTGTGTGCAGTCTATAGCACCCACTACTTCAGGGTATTCTGCTATTTGTTGGAAGAGACATATACTGCTGGCCAACGCCTCACGTGTGTTGAGGAAATATAAGTGCTCACCGGCATGTGCTGACATGGCATCCAGGAACTGCTGGAGTACCCTGGATGCTGATACCTGTGAGATCCCCATGATATCCCCAGTTGGCCTTTGGAAGGTACCTGTGGCTAGTATTCTTAAGCCTACACATACCTTGGTTTCCACTTGGATGGGTTCCCCTCTGTTGGTTCTGTGTCTGAGCTGTGGCTGACACAGCTCAACGATATACTGTAGGAGGTCCCTGTCCACCCTATAGCTCTCCACTATCTCCAGCTCATGTAGCCCCTGGTAGGTTTCCCTGGGTCTGTACATGCTTCTCCTCCTCCTCACTGTGTGTTGGTCATCAGCATTCACATCCTCACAACCCTCAGCCTCTTGGACATGCTGGTTGATGATAGCAAAAGCAGCCCCTAACATTTTTTCTCTTGCTCTCATTTTGTAAAATTTCCCTGTTCATATACATCGGTGGTGCAGAGTTTTTGGGAAAAAAACAAGGGGGAGAGGTGTTTGCATAGTTTATAGTGGTGTGCTGGGCTGGGCTGGTCTGCTACTTGTGTAATTGGCTGATTCTGATACATTTCACCTGCCAGCTATGCTAGATCTCCTTGATTACCTTCCTACTGCTGTTTTCCCTTCCCATTGCCTCCCTGTTTAAGCTCATGTGTGCACCGCACAAACAGAGTGCTCACAAGTGCACAGAACTGCTATTTCCTGGTTTAACTTCTTTTTTCTTCCTGTAAAACCCAGTGTGCAACGCGCACACCCACTTACACTTTGTAAAGAGTGCTAGGCAGGTTTAGACACACCCCCTAGCTTAGCTGTGCTAAGCTAGGAGCAAACACGAGCCACAGGCCTCCAATTGACTTACAGGTTGCCTGACACACACCCCCATGATGTCACCTACCTCCTAGTCTTGCACCCAGCTATTCATACTCTTACACTGTTGGGACCTGCCTCACATGCTGAGGAAAACACGGATTCACTATCATTCCCCTCATTTGCATAGGATTGCCTGCTAATGCATAGTTGCATATCTCACACTGAGCCTCTCCCCTTAGCATCCAGTGCTCATTGGCCAGGTTGTCTTCTGCCTGCCATTGACTTGCATGGCAGAACACTGATTTTAGTTAGAATGCTTGTTTTAGGTTTATTTTCTTATTATCCCCCCGATCCCGCTTGCGCGCCATTGTCCTATGCTTAAACAAGCAAGACTGACGAAAAAGATAATAAAAGTTGTTTTTTTTTTTTTCTTTTTGTATTGTTTGCAATGCCAGTGGCCTTATACTTGGCCATTGGCATGCTTCCTTAATGATATGCAGCCTATATTTGGAGTTTTTATAGCTCCATTTTGGAATTTGCAGAAATGTACTTGGTTACTAACCGAGTACATTTCTGTGGATAGCACTAGTCTTGCATGGACTGTTGCAAGCTTCCTGAATTGCAAAATCACCTCATTTGCATGGATTTCACCTGCAAATGTGGTGCTTTGCATACCGGGACTTAGTCTGTGCAGGATTACTGCAGGAGTGCTCGTGCACACCCCTACAGGCTGTTCCTGGATTGCACGGCAGACATATTGCATTTGTGGCCTCCTGCACCAATCTTGCACTCTGTGCAAGCTTTTGTGAATCTACGGGACTGTCTATGACTTTTTCTGTCTCCCTCCATGGCATATAACACCATGCCCCTCAGCAACATGTAGGGCTCTCAACTATGAAAGTATGAGCATAAATATGAAAATATAAAAAAAAAATAAGTGATGAACAGTGATTAATTTCTCTACTGCAGGAAATCCTTGATTAACAGCCTTAGTTTCATATTGTAAATAACTCCTTGTACTTTCTAATACTGCCTATTATTAGTTTGTAAGTCACTTAGTAAATGAAGCCTGACCCAAAAAAGTTGTGGGCACCATAAAAAACTATGGGTATGAACTGTAAATATACAAAAATGTGCTATGTGCTTGAATGAGTTAATAATCTGCTGTAAATAAGTTAAAGAACCTCAAGTACTGCTAGACATCCCCTTCAGCTTCCCACCCCTTCTCTCCTATATGCAGCCCCCATACTCATCAGTCTGTAATCCAATCAAGTCTTTTTATTTGACCAGTGCTATAATAAAATTGCAAAATTTTCTTCCAACTATCATTAGAAGTCTTGCACTAAAGTGACATTAGTGGCTGGAATTAAGGCACTACCTAAACTGCTCACAGCTTGTCATGACACATAAGCTCATTCATCACCCAGACGAATAACAAAGTCTAAACAATATTTTCCAAGTCTACAGTCCCAGAAGATCACTACACTCTACTAACAAAATGCTGCTAACTTTAAATAAATCAAACAATATTGCTGGAGACTCCCTATGCTCCTTCCCTCTCTCTAAACCTGGAATTCCATACCTCTCTCTCTTAGAATATTAGAGAACAATAAGTCTTTGAAGCTACACTTAAAGGATCACCTAAAAATACCTGGCTCTCCTGGGATAACCTAAATGCTGTTTTTCTCTCATCCTCTTTCCTTGGGCCTCTGTACTCTCTATACAGCCTCTCTACTCACTAAATGGCCCTCATACTCCTCCTGGTATGACCTCACTCTTGTCTACTGCTCTTTGAACTTCAAAGTACCTCCTGCACTTATTGTCATCCTCACAACTTACAAAAAAATTCTGCCATAAAACTTTGTAACAAATTGCATTATATGTCAATCATAAATAAAGTTTTCAATTTATTGTCCAAAAATATGACACTGAATGACATTTTTATTCTACTGTGTACTATTTTCATATCAGGTGTAAAAAAAAAATCTTTATCAAACTGTGACTAATGTGTATTGATCTAAAATGTACTGATGTTTGTTGTCTAAAATGTATTAACTATTTATTGTGGAGCTTTTCTTCCCAGGCCTCCACTGAAAAGGGGCAACTTGTGCAATCATTTGGATGTCCTGGTAAACAAATGTAATAAATAAGTAAATAAATAGTGGATGTTACTTAGATAGTGCCTCTAATCAAGCAGGGCACCTTATAATCAGCTGTGGGTGTCTTCATGGCAAATTTCCAAAAAGATTATCCTGATAATAGAGATCTGTGGAATATCCACTATGAACGTGGGTCATCAGTGGTGCTGCGGTAGTGTTGTCGCCTCACAGTAAGACGCTGTCCGGTTCAATTCTCAGCTAGAGCATCTTCTGTGTGGAGACATGCATGAATGGGTGTACCTTCGTTGAAGGTTGTGCATCAGGACTGGTAACTCAGCACATAAAAATCAACTACCAATCATTAGCGGACCAGAGTTCCGCTGTGGCGACCCCAAAAGCCAAAAGAAACAACAACAATGTGGGTCATCAGAACCAATATTCTCCTGGACTGGGAGGCAGTATAATGTTTAAATGATACCAACATTTTCATCTTTGCTGGGACAAGTGGGGCTGTTGATCTTTGATCTGAGCATGTGAATTAGCAAGAAGGTGGACTCTGACCTTTGATAGAGGATATGTGACCAAGATGGCCAGTTTGAATTATCCAGATTAGACCTTGTGACTAAATGGATGGGCTTTAATGAGACAAAACCATAACTTTGTAAACCTGGCAATTATGCAGAGAAGGTTATCATATTACTGAATTGTTCTTCATTGATGCATTGAACATGATTATTATGCAGCTTGCTTGAAATTTGGTCTTGGAAGATGTTGCTATTCATAACACTTTATTCTGTAAGTCAAAACAAGACTGTCACTTCTTTTTATAATTCCTCAAATGCTGGAGCTTCATTGTCATGTGAGGTGTAGAAGTTCCAGGTGACTCTCTGAACAACTAAGTACAAAAACAATTTAGACAAATTCTTCTTATTACTGCTTTTTTACTACTGCTTAAATAATATAGCAAAAAAGTGAATAATGCCAACTTATGGAACTTTTGCTCTGATGTTTCTGAGAACTAGAATGAGATGACCAGCTGGCTGTAACATTGTATTTTCTAGATTTTGAGATATCATGGAATTATGCCTTTCCTCATCTAATTCCAGAGCTCAGACTAAATTGTGGAACCTTGTGACCAAAGTGATACAACTGTATATCAGACCTAATTTTCATGCTCTGCCTTCATGTCTATAATGACTGTCATTTCATCATCACAGCTAAGTTTCATGCCTTCTGTATCCTTCTGACTGATTTTGAACCAAACACAGTATGTTATTTCACTCTGCGGCTTATTTTCCTGCAGCTTAGCTAGTTGTGATAAAATTCAACAGAGCTTGTTGAGTTTTCTATTACACTGAGGACCACCGTTCTTTAGCTTGTTACAGCTGTTCCTACTTAGTATATGTCACATTTTCCCGTGGATCATGTATAGTGTATCTCCACGGTCCTGCTGCCAGTAATGCCCTATGAAGACACTTGCTGTAGGTGCCTAGAAGAAATGCTGTCCTCTAGATTTTTGAAAGTCACAGTACCTGATGATATCAGGAACTTAAGTATTATGTTTGCATTTTAAATGTATTGATACTGGCCCTTCTTGAAATCAGATGGTTTGGTGTTGTATCAAAGAAAGGATGTAAAATGCAGAATGATGAGCAATTACATTTCATAGAAGGATTCTTGTTGTGAAACTCAGTGTGTCGGTTAGTCATGGTGTTTCTTGAAATTATCCTCTGATGTTTTATATTCTTCAGTGTACTATGACCCATCTGCCATCATTCACAATGAATTCAGGAAGCACTTGAGAACAGTCTGGGTAAGAGCAAGGAGAAATTAAGCCTTCTTGCATTTGCCTTTCAACCTTTTAGTATTTTGTATGTCACCCTAACTAAAGAATATCTGTAGAAGTCAATACTTCTCCAGAATCATGTGAAAAATAAGTTGCGTCTTTGATTATAATGTCACCCTTTTCTCAACTCTTGTAAGCACTTTGATTTCAAATAAATCTTGGTAAGAACAGTGGAATATAAGGATTTTTTGATCACTGATCAATTGGTTTTAGAATTTACGTTCTGCAGCATTCCAGCTTTACCAGTTTGTTCCTTTCTTTAATTAACTTTCAAAGTTTATCTTTCAAGTCCTCGTCTCATTTGAATGTCTTTTTTTCTTTCTGTTTCTCCTGCAAAAAATTGACAGCATCTCCTCAGCTGTTGTCTAACTTCTGCCCAATGGTTTGTCTGGGTATTTAGTGAGGGGTATGCCTGAATGTTTTGTGGCTGTTTTTTCTTCACTCCTTTGACTTTCTCTGTGAATGTTCCTCAAAAGATCTTCTTAGCTCTACTTTTTTGTTACTTTCTCTTATTTAACCTTCTTTGTCCATCTTAGGATGTTCATCTTTAGGGTATTGCCAGCATAAATGCATGTTACAGCTTTGAAAACCCTGTAAATAAAATATTACAGACATATTATTAATTTGTTGAAATGATAAATAGTATGAAAATCACAATAAAGCTGGTTTTCAGACACTTCTCAACATTTTCAGAATTTGTTTCACTATCATGTATACTGCCATCTACAAATAATCCTGAAGTAGCATATTTTTTTAAATCGCAGACGTGCTACAAAGAGATGACATTTTACTTCTCCTCACTGGTTAGTTTCTTCATTAGATCCTGTTTATTTTCTTAGTCATCAAGATTTCAAACACATTTTATAGAGACTTGGTACTAACACATCAAAGTGTTAACCACTGCAGTATCTGTCTCGTGTCCAAAATACCAGAAAACTTGTCTAACAACTTGTGATGTTCTACCATAAAACACACCTAGGAAGAAAGTTTTAAGTATAGCTTGCATTCATTTATGTAAATTTGTAAGTGATATGGAATAATCTGACAGCATTGACAGTGCTGACAAAAAGTTAGGAATCCGTTTCTTTGGGCAAAAAGCTAGTGTAAATATTGCATACAGTTCACAATATTTAGTGTTTGGTATATTCACACTTTATTTCACAATTTTCTTTCACTTAGTATTTAAAGTCACAGTTTGAAAGAACTCTTAATACCTTTTTTTGTCCAATTAGTAATTGTGACTGCTTGTGTACAGTACATAAATATAAATCAGAAAACTCAAAACATGTGAACAGATATAAGAATGTATATGATTCCAAAATGTTTATCTGAGTTTAGGTTTTTATTTTCTTATTTGTATACATTATTTTTATCAAACAAGACCTATCTTTATGCAGCATGTTTTACCCACATTCTCATGACTCAGGATGCTTTTTTCCCTTCTGAGACAGGTTATAGTAGAAAAGAGTATCTGAGACCAACATATTTTCTTGATTAATAAATTAAAAAAATGTATATAATCAAAAATAGAAATGAATTAGAAGTGATAAAATGAGGAAAGGAAAATTGTGTTATTACTCCAATATAGATATAAATAATTTAATAGTATTTAAAGGGGATATAGAACACAATGGGCCAGATTCAGGAAGCCTCCGTGTAAGAGTTATAACTCTTACACGGAGGCTGCAGTTAAACTGTGTGATGTCAGCATGTCATGCATATGCATTAGGTGCATGAGGCATGCTGAATCACACTAGTAACTCTTACATGGTCCGTGTAAGAGAGTAGGGGGCGTGTCTGTAGGCTAAGTCCTGCAAGCGGACACGCCCCCGGAAGACTAGAATGGCTGAAAGTAAACAGCCACGAGAAAGGCCATGAAAATGTGAATAAACACACTACACAACACATGCCCCGATAGACCATCACTGTATAAAGTGAAGAGATGTTATAAAATTAAATTAAAACCTTTTATTTTTTTTTTAAACCCCGTAAATGTTTGCTACTGTGTGCGCTCGTGGGGTGTGCTACTAGCGCAATCACAGTTAGCAGTCAGTGGAAAAGGATATAAGAACTAAATATGCAAAGTAAGCCAAGAAATAATAGCTTAGCGGTAGAGTTGCCGGCCTAAGAGTAGGCAGGCAGGGTTCGAGCCCCTACAACAACCTTTTTTTTTTTTTTTGTAAATAAGCACTAAAAAGCCCCCTGACAGTATTGTACAAATGTAAATGTATTCCCTTTTGTAAAATGGAATGAAATAGAGCATATATTTTAAAGTAACATAAGAATAAAAATAGTCAGAAATGTACTGATAGCTAAGCTGCTGTGAAACAGAGTGCCCGTAGCTGAGTAGTGTTTCAAAAGCTGCAAACTGCATGCCCGTTGCCAAGCTGCAGTTAGACAGACTGAAACTGTGTGCAATTAGCTTAACATGTGTGTCAGTAGCCAATTAGGATTTATCCCAGCGCACACCATTTGCGCGGCGCTCCCACAAGCTAACTGTCAGTGCGCATGCGTTACCTCCGCGCAAACGAGCGCAGACCTGGTTTTAAGTGCTTAAAAGTGCTTTTGGCATGTTTGATTGACAGGTCCTCAACTCATTCCTGTCAGGAAAATGAAAAATCAGTTGCCAGATTCGAACCCAGGATACCATGCACTAGAGTCAAGGAACTAAACCACCAAGCCATGACAGCAATACCTAGAAATGCAGAAATAGCATATATATGGGATAAAACCCAGAATGGAGCATGAGAAAGCATTTTCAGTGAAGTACATACAATTCCAAAATGGCCAATCAGAGAAATGTGCGGGAAAAGCGGCATATATAAGCCCCATAGGCGGGAATACACAGCATAACTGATTGTAGAACAGACTTGCAGTCAGCATGAGTGGAGTAGGTGAGGGGCGTTGCTTTCGAGCACAGCGTTGGGGCGTTGAGGAGTCCAGATACATGGTCTGGCTCCTTGTCCATAATCACGAGGCCCAACTCATGCAGGGCCAGGTCTCATGGGGAGTATATAGGGCAGAGGCGTGGGACCAGTTGGCTCGTGATCTGACCAGTGCTACTGGCATTCCACGCACTGGTGAGCAGGTCCGTCACCACCATGCGGACCTGAAGAGACGCAAGCAGGACCAATTGAACCGTTGGATCCAGGAGGCCCGGCAAATGCCCAACGCCCCACTACTGAGTAAGTCACATTTTACTCATGTATGTAAGGATTTCAACCAGCTGATACCATGGAGATGTGTAGTCCAATATTATTCCCTTTGTATTACAGCTGCAGGTGTCCGCTCTGTGAATCGTGAGATGCACGCCAGAAGGCTGGTGCTGCGCCACCATGCAGGTTAGTAACCCCACCCAGTACTTGTAAATAAATATTATTATGTACCATGTATCAGAACAGTGCAGTGTATTGATTAAAAGTAATATAATGTGCAAGCAGGAATTGAAAGTCTGCAGGTAAGGCTGCAACAAGTTCATCAGTATGCAAGTGTAACTGGAAATATAATTGATAGAATTAAACAGTGCTGTAATACAGATGTCCCATCATTAATTAAATATACTGTAACCTGCAGTAGTCTCAAGAGTACAGCTTCAGAATCTGAGGTAGTCACATGTGAGATATATCCCGTGTTCAAATGCTGAATCATGACAGAAGTGAGGCTGTTGGAAAGTGTTTGAATCACCACAGGTCTAATATGTGAACAAAGCCTAGAAGTACCAACCTGAACTGTGAAGTTGCAGAATGTGTGAGAGTGACAGAAAGGCTCATGTATGAATAAATAAAGTAGTAATAACCCCTGAATATATAAGCCTCAGTGTGTTTCTACAGAACTAAATGCATGTGGGAAGTACAAATTAACATCCCAAACTGATTTCAGTGTGTCTGAATCTGGAATGTCTAGGTCAAAATCTGTATATGGTGATAACAGTAAACAATTTGCAGATAGAATGAATGATTATCTGACAGACTAAACAGCCATAGTTGTCCCCTGTCCTGTCATCAAAGTGTAGCAGGATGATGTATCTGATCAAATTCAAAATAAGTAGGATAGTGATGTATGTGTAACAGGTGTAGCATGACAGTCAAATAAAGATTATTTTGAAACATCAGCCTCAACTTAATTGTGTAACTATGAGAAATGTGAATCAATGTGTAACATATGAATGTGTCATCACTTTCTATCCCCACCCAACCCTATAATTCCATATAACAACATCCACTAAATAATGGTATGTGAACATTTCATTAATCATGGACATTTGTCCGTTTCAAACATATATGCATGTCTGTTCGTGCATGTGCCCTGTTCATACCTGCAAATCTGATGGCCTGTTGCCATTAATCAACCCTGCATGTCGTTTGACTGTGTTTTGCTGTTCAAATAATGCATGTGATATTGATATGCCCCTTGTTCAATGGTGTTCATATCTGGGTGTTTGTTTGATGGGAATACCAATGCATGCTGTTACAACTAATCTGAATGGAATAAAATGCCACTAACCCAAACTAACATAACTACTCACAAACCTAGAACGCTTGGGAAGGCAGGTCCCAGCGGACCCACCTCTCCCACCTCAGCTGGCGACTGCACCTGGCACTAGTGCCCAGGCGGACCCCCTCCGGTGGCCCTGTGCCACCTTCGGGTGGAAGCGCTGCAGGGGAGGGGGCCCGTCCCCCCTCTGCCAGTGTGGCCGGGGGGGTTCGTCCACTCACCCTCCGCGGTGTCCGGTCCGTGGTGCGTAGGGAGATCCAAGACACTGTTCTTGGACCCCTATGCCAGCTTGAGGCTCGTGTGGCACAGCTAACGGCCCGGCCGTTGCCCGCCTACAGCCCCAGCACAGCCCGTCCTGGGCTGTGAAGGAACAGTGGCAACTGCCTATGGGTGGGGATATCAGTTCCACTGTTGCCATCTGTGGGCTCGTGCATCTCGGATATCCCAACCTCCGTCCCGTCAATTGTGTAACCCCCACGTGTGTCATACACCGTCCCTGTATCGTCTTGTCTGTCTTGTCTGTTAACCTACCCAACCTACCTCCCCAGCTTTACCGACTTCCTTCACCTGTCATACCACTCTCACCTGTAAAAAAAAAAGGGCACTCTGTCCCACAAAAAATTACGCCCCATACATAGCTGTCCATGTCGCACACATGTCCGCTGGACATCTAAACTGTTAATTACAATTGGCTGTACAACAAATATTAATGTTGTCCTGACACCTCTCTCAGAGGTGGAAGGTTTCAAATGTCTCACCAAAATACATAGAAATATACAGCTGTTGCTGCAAAAGACATGGGCATCTATGGGCCTTACCTACACCCTTCCTGCAAATCCCACGCTTCTTTCCCTACTGTCTTACCCTCTTTGTGACCCCTTTTCACCACTTTCCTGTCACCCCTTTTTCTTTTCTTTCAAAAGAGGTGTGCGCTTGTGTTAGCGGAGCTCACCGCCAGTCTTGCGTGAGCTCCGCAAAGCAGCGCAGACCTGGTTTAAAGTGCTTAAAAGTGCCTTTATGGCACTTTGATTGACAGGTCCTGTACTCAGTTTGAAAGTTTGCTAAGAAAAATAAATTCCCACTGTCAGTCTCGAACCCAGGACCTTGGTAACATTAGTCTGTATGACCTACCACTAAGCCATGCCTGCTTTGCAAGAACACAGTGCTAAAATAAATATAACATGTAATAGTAGGAATCAGTATAAAGGCAATATAGGAGATGTACTATCCAAAGCATGTCAGGTAGAGTTGTAATGGCCAAATTACTGGATTCCCATACTAGTTCAGTGTGAACAGAAACAGCCCTGCTACCTGTTAGCTTGTACATAATAATGTAAGGTAATGAACATATCTGAAGGTATGTATATCTACACATACATATATATAAATATATATTAATACATATGAAATATAATCGTAGGTCTCAGTAGCCATACACACTCACTACAGGAAAAAGTGAACATAATTGCAGCAACCTGAATCTGCAACACAGCCTGACCCCTGTGTGACCTACTTACCCTTCTAACTGCTTACAGGTGGCCTCAGCTATTTGATTGACAGGTCCTGTACTCAGTTGGAAAGTTTGCAAAGTAAAAAATTCCCACTGTCAGTCTCGAAACCAGGACCTAGGTAACATTAGTCTGTTTGACCTACCACTAAGCCATGCCTGCTTTGGAAGAACACACTGCTAAAATAAATATAACATGTAATAGTAGGAATCAGTATAAAGGTAATATAGGAGATGTACTATCCAAAGCATGTTTGGTAGAGTTTTAATGGCCAAATTACTGGATTCCCATACTAGTTCAGTGTGAGCAGAAACAGCCCTGCTACCTGTTAGCTTGTACATAATAATGTAAGGTAATGTACATATGTGAAGGTATGTATATCTACACATACATATATATAAATATATATTAATACATATGAAATATAATCGTAGGTCTCAGTAGCCATACACACTCACTACAGGAAACAGTGAAGATATATGCAGCAACCAGAATCTGCAACACAGCCTGGCTCCTGTGAGACCTACTAAGCCCTTTAACTGCTTAAAGGTGCCTCCAGCACTGTGATTGATAGGCCCTATACTCAACTCAAAAGCAGAATATGAGCATACTAGTAGGCCCTACCACAAGACCATTGTAACACTAGTCTGTATGACCTACCACTAAGCCATGACTCTCATACAGGAATATAGTGCTAAATAAGTGGAACATGTAATAGTAGGAATGAAGATAAAGGCAATATAGTATGTCTACTACCCAAAGCATGTCAGGCAGACTTTTATAGTCCCAATTACTGGATTCCCATACTAGAGTAGTGTTAACGGAAACAGCCCTGCTAATTGTTAGCTTGTACCCAATAATGTCAGCTAATGTACATATATGAAAGTATGTATATGTACACAGATATATATATATATATATAGCAATACATATGACATATAGTTGTAGGTGTCAGTATGCATACACACTCACTACAGGGAACAGGCAAGATAAATGCAGCAACCTGAATCTACAACACAGCATGAAGCATGGGAGATGTACTAACCTTCACACTCACAGAACACTGTCAACAGCATACCAGCATGGTCCACGCCCTACAATCTGAAAGGGCAACGCCTATCTCACATACCCTTTTATAGCAGTGTCCTGAAATCACAGTGAGACATGCAATTAGTACACACCCAGCTGCTTGCAATTAGCAAATGCTGCCTTACAATTGGTGCAGAGGCCATCACATGGACCTATGCAGATACCTACAAAAGTATTCAGTACCCACACTCCACTCATGCAATACAGTCATTGCACAAACCTAATGAGAAAGAGAGAGAGAGAGAGACAGAGAGAGAAGACAAAATATACAGACAGCCAGCAGCAAAACAGCAGCAGCAGCAGCAGCAGCAACAGCAGCAAAATTCAAGCAGCACGAGTGACACCAAAAGCTGCCACAAACACAGGTAATGCAAAGTAGCAGGTTAATCCTGTGTATACTGTGACACCTCCAAATGTATCATAGTTCACTATCTATAGGTATGTCCATGAGATAGGTTGTGTGTAGATAGTCATGAAATATAAACATATGTAATATTGTTGTACATGTGGGCCATAACTAACACTTCCATAGCTTAGAACACAAGGCCAGTTGTGCATATGATGCAGTAGTTCCCAGGGTCAGTAGAGGTTCCTCCTCATTGGTGTGGGACCACTGTGTATGTATGGCACTGTTCAGGTACATATCCTGTAGTATGGCCAGGATTAATATCAGTCTGTCATGTGGTGCTATGTCCTCCAGGGGTGAATGTAGCACACATCCAGGGATACCATTTCGTAACAGTGATGATATGTGTTCTGCAATGATGAGGGTGGCTCTCACCTGGACATGTGAGAGGATAGGGAGGTTACAGACATCTGGGATAACTAATAACACGTGTGTAGGACAATGGGGGTACCTGCACCTAAACTGTCTGCAACATTGTTGGCAATATCTGTGCATTTGGTGAATGTGAAGCATCTTAACACTGCAGACAACAGATGCCTTCCGTCATGTGAATCTGCCCTGTGCTGCAGTAGCCTCCTACTATTGTTATACAATATGCCTGTATCTGTAGTCCACTGGACAGGATTAATAAGTGGTGTGCAGTTGTTCTGGGTTAGATAACTGTGTGCACAGTACATGCAGTATGTGGGATGTCTGTGGTAAGCATATGCAAATGTGCTGGCGGTGTGTGTTGTGGCTTCCACTGGCCCAGTGGGCTGCATGGATAGCATCACTGTCATAACTACTGAATAACTGTGTAATAACATGCATACATAGCAAGGTAGTGTATTGTGCTTGTGGTGTTGTTCAGATATGTATATCCAGGCTGAGTAATGTGTGTCCACATCACAGGGTTGGATGGCAGCACACATCCAGTATGTATGGATGAACACCCAGAATGTGTCACACGTGTCACCTGTGCAGACGTATCTGGCCATTACCTGTGCATCCCCACAACACACACACATGCAACATATGGCAGAAGTACTATAGCAGTACACACATGTTCATAGGTTCATACTAGGCTATCTGCCCGAGGGCATTTACAAGCCTAGCCCATCGTTTTGTGGCTTACGCCACCCCTTTAGTATGGGGAACCATACCCATTATTTTGCTGTGCCTCTGTCGAGCAGTGACACTGAGGTAATCCCTGGGGTATATCTGCGATCTCCCATCCATTGGTCAAGATTTCTCTTGAACAAGGCCAGCGAGGTGCTCTGCCTCACATATACCGTGATTTTGTTCCACAGCATAGGGAGTCTTTGGGTGATGAATCTATCCCTCCAGCATGTCCTATTAATAGCCGTGTCGAGGTTTAAGTCTCCTGCCCTTGTGGCTCTGATGGATCTAGATTTTTAGGTGAAGCATATTCATCAAATCTGGGTCTGACATGGCCTTGTATGTTGGGCAAAGGTCACCTCTGAGCAAGCGGTGGCGACTGAATAGAACATACATGGACATGCTGGAGGGCAAATCCTAACTGAGAGGCTCCCTTTACTCTGTAATGAGCTCGAACAGTTGAGAATGAACAGTTCATAGGTTCATACTAGGCTATTTGCCCTAGGGCATTGGTAAGCCTAGTAGAATGTGTTTGTCTTTTGCCACCCAATCACAAGTTATGCTGCTATGCCCTTGTCCGACTTTAGTATACTATGCCTCTGTCTAACAGTGACATAGAAGTGATACCTGGGGTACAACTATGATCTCCATCCACTCATCCAGATTCCTATGGAAGAGAGTCAATGAGGGACTCTGCCTAACCAGTAGTGTGAGCTCATTACAGAGTGAAGGGAGCCTCTTGGTTAGGAATATGCCCTCCAGCATGTCCATGTATGTCAGTGCTGAGGTCCAGCTCTCCTGAGCATGTGGCTGTATGGGACTCTGATTGCCTGAGGTACATCACGTTCATTACTGCTAGGTAGGACATGGCTGTATATGGCATGCACAGATTGCCCCTGAACAGGCAGTATGCCACTGAGTCCAGCTGGATTCACTTTACCTGGGCAGCATATGACATCTGTGTGAGCCATTGCATCCCCTTGATGATGTACTGTTGTCCTGTACCAGTTGCTGTAGGTGTCTGGTTAGGTACATCCCAAAAGGTGCATTGTATGCAATTATAGGCCTGATGATGGATGAGTACAGAGGCACAATGACCCTGCCATACATGTGAATCAGTCATGATTAGCTGGGCTATATAACATGTCTGTCAATCCACGTTGGCCATGTGGTAGACAAATGACAGACTGCTACCATGTTTCTTCCCCAGGTCCCCAACTACGTCTACTGTACTCAATGGCCTAACACCTATGTTGTACTGTGCCACCAATGTGGAGGCGTGGGAATCTGCATTGAATACTGATACTCCTCCCTTGTTCAAGTGTTGTGGCCGACAAGAATGGTAACAGCTATAACGTGGTAGTACTGGTGTGCTCCTGTGAAACCTGAAACAGGTTCATGTTACTGCACAGATATCGATGTCCAGAATGCTAGGTAGGGTTTTGGGTGCGTGCATCCTTGGGTCTAGACGTCCAGTGTTGAGTAGCATCACTCTTACTTCCTCATCCTTTGTGATACAAATGGATGTGGGTTTGCCTTATGAGCCTTGCCTAATACAGGCACTATGGGTGTAGCAGGAGGCTCCGCCAAATGTCAATAGGACTGTGGTGACAGGTGCAAGCTGTCCCTAGCAAAGCATACCACCCCAAGATGGCAGGCATTGGCACACCTGTGAATGACACCAGTATGTCAGTCAATTGTTGGAAGGGATCATCGTGCCTTGATATTGTGGCATTGTTCTAGGTGAGGTAGGATGCTACTCAAGGTCAGGGTCAAACTGTCCCGGCTACGTGCTCAGAGAGCTCTGTAATGTCTCATGTCATGTAGTCCAGGGAGGAATGTGTCAGGCCATTCACAGCAGCATGGACATTGACTGAGTCATACCTGTACCTGCCTTGGGGTTACCTGACTGTTTGTGTTATGTGGCAGGTCATAGTGCCTGACAGGCTGCACACCGTGACCCTCACCTCGTTAAGCCTGGTGAACGTGATGTGAGTGTGCCTGATGATAGAGGCACCTAGTACAGGTGTATGAGGTGTGTTGTTAACTGTTAATGGCTGTGAGTGTTCAGCACATTGGCTTTGTGTGATATGTGTTGCACATGTTCGTTTATGTGGTAGTGGTTGCCTGGATGTCTGCATAGGAGGTCTCTGCTGCATAGGCAGAGCTGTGGTCTGAGCCTACAAGTATGATCATGTGTGATCATGTGTTAGGTCCGCTGTTGTGTTAGGTCTACGTGAGACTGGAAGTGTAGTGAGTGATCCCCTTTGCCACGTGACTGGTTATGGCGGTATTGAGTAGACAGAGCCTAGCCTCCAGTCTGGTATATGGTTGCATCACTCACATGAGTTTGAATTTGTTGTTAGGAGGAGGGGTTGTCTGTGTACATGCATCTGTTCTAACATTGTCTCTGGAGTACCACACTCACCAGCTGGACTGAGGAGGGAACTGACAACTGACCTCTGGACATGCTAGAATACTATTGTGAACTCTGTAATCACTAATGATTGAAAACAAGGTCCAGTGGGGAGTGAGGGTGTACTGACATTACCTACAACTGCTGACTGATATAAAAGCGTCAGTGAGCAAATGCCAGGTAACCTAAGTGCAATGTGTCACAATGAAGTAAATGCAACAATGACAAGCAGTCACTTGCTGTCATGTGTAACATGGAAGTACGTACAGTAAGCAATGCAGATAACAGTAGTGAGTCACAGATGTGTTGCAAAGATGTGTACTATGTGGAAGTAGCATACCAGTGAAATAACAAGCTAACAGATAACAAGCATATAAACAAAGGTAGATGCAGGAGGCCTGGATGTAGTGTTTGCTACAACAAACAAGGTGTAGCAATGTCAGTAAGATACAGCTCAGATATGCAGGCACTATAAACCTGATACCAGATGTCCCCAGCTATGAATGGCAGAGTACAGCCTATTGTCACACATGAGTGCAGACCACAAACCTCGTTAATGTTAAATAACTGGCCTAAAGGCCAACTGCCCATACCAGAAGTAATACACTTGTACACTGGGCCCACAATCAGCAGTTCCCAACTTCAATGGATGAAAGATATGTGTCCTGCCACCACAGTGCTTGCCACCAACCTCCCTAATGTAAAACAACTGGTCTGAAGGCCAAGTACTTAGTACAAATGACATAGAATGATAGCTACACTGTAATCAGGTTTTAACCAATCAGTAATAAGTAGAAGTTAACACTCCCTGTATAGAATGTGTACCATGTATTGTTGAGATACTATGCTGATAACCTGTTTGTGTACCTTTCCAGATAGACATGGCACCTAAGAGAAATCCTGTGTATTCTGCTGCAGAGGATGACGTGATCCACCAGAGCCTGGTGCGTGACTATGCCATCCTGTTCTCACGCACCACCCAGAATCAGCAGGAGAGGTCTGCACTGTGGCAAAGCCTTGTTAGCAGGATAAATGATGTTGGCATGCATGATAGGACATATGAGCAGGTGAGACATCACTGCAGTGATTTGATAAGAAATGTCCGCCAGCGTGCTGCAGATATCCGCAGGCAACAGGCTGCCACAGGTGGGGGGGTGGCCACACATCCCCCCCTCACCAGACAGGAGGGGCTACTGCTAAGTGTTGTGGATCCAGCCCCAGAACAACAGCAACCATCATGCATCCTGATGGAGGTTGGATCCACACAGCAGCAAGACAGCGAGCGTGCAGGTAAGATGCCATATTCATTTATTGTTATTACTTTTACATTTGTTGACCCAGATAGTCTAGCTGGATATAAGTTCATTTTCAGTAGAGGCCTGTGGAGAAAAGCTCCACACATAACGTAATAAAGGCAGACAGACAAGTTGTCAATACAGACAGCCAACATAATAGAATTGTACACCAGCCTGTTAATTAAATAAACATACATGTAAGGAAGTCAAACAGTTTAGAGTCATACACAATGTACCGTTGGTTTCAAAGCAATCCTACCTAAAGCATAATGGTTATGCAATAAGGCAAAAGCCATATACATAATAGTTAGGGCTCAGAAGGGTAGAGAAGTAGAAGGAGTATGACAGATACAATGATATGGAAGAGGCAGGAGTCAAGAAGGGAAGTGAGGAAAAGAAGGAAGACAGTCAAGAGGAGGTGGGAGGGATGGGAGAAGTAGGTCAGAGCATAGAAGGACATCAAGGTGAAAGAAACAGGGTAGAAGCTAGTTTCTATGCACAATGAGGGGTTAAAGGTGAAGAGAGCGTAGGGAGAGGGACATTAGCCTGGACTCCAAGAAGAACAAAGCCAGTGGTTTTGGAAGTACAATTTGAGTTGACGTTTGAAGAGAGGTAAGGGTGAGATTAGAGTTAACTCCTGGTATGTACATATGACTGTTCTGTACGCTGTTACTTCATGCACGCATAAGGTGTGCATGTGGTATGTATCTGTCATCATGATATATATACAGACATGATGTGCAGCTGATGTGTATAAGGGAACTAGTGTACTACTGTACTGTATCATGTGCAAAACAAATGGCACACATGTGCCCACTGACATTACTCTCTTCACACTTCCAGGTCCCTCCCATGTATCAACGAGGCAGGCCATACATGCTGGTGAGTCTTTTTAACAGTATCTGTAAAACAATTTATAAAACTAGGAAGAGTAGTGTAACTCTGTAGTAGACATGCTGGTGACTGTGTACACAATAACTGTAATTGACAGGTAGTAAATTGAGTAGTGTAACACGGTATTGATGTGTGTGTTTACTGTGGGGTGTGCATGTGTGCAAGTGTGCCTGTGCCCAAGTGTGCATGTGTGTTAGTGTCCATGAGTGCATGTGTCCATTTCTGAATGTGTGCATTAGTATTGAAGTGCATCTCTTTCAAATATGTATTGAGACTGTAATCTGTGTTCCATGTTTTCCTCCCGTAGGTTCTGGTGCTGCTCTGGTGACCTGCAGCAGGGAACCTGAATCTTGTGCCCCAGGTACTGATGATGATGAAATGTCTGTAATGGTGCAGGAAGGTGTGTCTGGGTCCGCCATTGGTCAGCCAATTGACAGTACACAGCTTTCAACCCCGTCAATGCGCACAGTCATCCTGCCGTTACATCCTTTATCACCATTGTCCCTAGGTGATGGACAGTCAGCAGTGGGCATAGATCAGGGTAATGTGGTACCTGTGGCACATGCATCCTCACAAGGCAGCCATGTGCAGAGGCCTCCAATGGTACCACGCAGACAGTCGCCCATGGGTTCTCGTGGGGGCATCCGTGGCCGTACTGCCTCTGGCCGACGTGCCCAAGGAGGTATGTCAACCTCCACTATGTTTAGAACTGTCATGCAGGCACAGGCACGTATGGAAAGGTACACCAGACAGGGTCTGAGGGAGCTGAGAGCATGTCGCATAGCCATGACAGGCGGCATGCATGATGTTGCGAATGCTATCCGTAACTTCACAGATGTCGTTGACAGACGTTGTGGGGGCATACAACAGCTGCTCCACAACCAGATGTCCATGGGCCAGGGCGATGGTGTGCGTTTGCGGCGTCGACGTGGCCGTATGCCAGGAAGAGCACCAGCTGCCAGTGGCCGGCGACAACGGGCCCACTCGCGCCTCAAGTGCCAGCACCAGCCCCAGCAATGCTGGGTCTGTGCTGTCATCCAGACGCCCCAGGAGACCACGCACGTGGCTCTGGACAGTCCCAACAGGGAACAGTGTCCCGACCACAACCCCCTTCTTCCGATGACAGTACCCAGTCTGGGTTAGTACGGATCGGCCTGTAGCACCCTGCCAGGCACAGGTACCGTGTCCGTGCCCACAGACACTGATTTGGATGACCTGACAGGTGCAGTCTGTGGCTGTCCACAAAACCCTGTACATGGCAGCCATTATGTGGGACTGTGTGCGTGCTTACACACATGCAGAAACCTAACACCTAGGGCAAACACATACACACACACACTGCACCAACAACGGTCCACCCTGTACTGCTGCCCCTCACAAACACACATACACACACATGTCAATTGGTGTTACCAGTGGCGGCTTGGGCATATCTAACCCACACCCTGTGCATATGATGACACTGTGCCACCTCCTGCATACTACAACATCGGTGCAGGTAAAGGTAAACACGTTGCTGATGCACAGGGTGACTACATAGATGTGTATAAGTAGTAACATGTTGGTAACTGTTGTGTGTTGCAGTATAAATGTGTGTATATCCCATCAGTCCTGCTGCAGTAACTGTATGAATGTCCTCAATTGTTATCTGCACCCATACTACTTAACAAAGTGTACCTGCTGCACACCATCACATGCTAACATTGACTATGGCAATGTGCATCTTGTGCTGTTATGTAGATTCAGCTACATGTATCTGTTCTGTCACACATGCATTTATACACACCCTGCTACCCACACACATGCACACGCTCACCTGCCATTCCCATTATTTATCACCCTACATGAGTAGCTGTTGATACATGACAGGTACACATTTCAGAAGTGCACTATGTTGTTTACTACTGGCATCCCCTTCTCTACCTGTACTCACAGGGTGCAGGCAACCTCATCAGTTGGAAGATGTAATGTGCATCAGGTACTGTAGTACCCTGATTGCCACAGCAAACATGCTTCCCATACGGAAATGCACACACAGACACATCCCACATCCACACACTTGCCACATTCAGGCTTCAGAACACTATCTAGGTATATTTGGGTACATGTGCATGTTCAAGTAGCATGTTAGACTATACTGAGTACTGGCAGTTAGTTGTCTGTTGTCATGTTGTCTGTATAGAATAAAAGAATTGTTTTATTATCCTACTCCGTTTTGTGGACATTACTTGAACAAGTGTTACCTTACATGTGTTATCAGTACCAACACCTTCTGTTTTGTAGTTTTGTTTGTATAGGGTGCTATCAACATCACTGCTTGTTAAGGGTAATGACCACCCTGCAGTGCATAGCCCCATGTGGCAAAAGCCACATCCCACCCCATCATTGTGCACACACACTAACCCCACCAACAGTAAAACACATACTTTCCATTTGCAAGGTTCAAACCCATACCTAACTGTGCAATGACAGTAGAAACAGACACATTAGCAGAGTGTGCTATTTGCAGTAGTTGGAGAAACCTTTACTAATGCTGTACTTAGAGGGTGCTGACATCATCTGTGTGTAGGAGGAGGGATGTGCACCCTGTAGTGTGTTCTCCCAGTTGGCAAAAGGCAGTTAACCCTCCCAGCATAGTGCACACACATAAACCACACTCATACATTCCCTTTGCAGGATTCAAACCCCACCTAACTACGTTATGACACTGAAGAAAGACACATTAGCAGAGCGCTATGCAAATTACTGGAGGACTTTACTACAGGTGATATAGTTATACAGTCCTGACATCATCACTGTTTCAAAAGGGGGATCTGCATCCTGTACGATACTGTCACGGTTGCTAATAGGGACATTTCCCACACACACACATCGATGTGTTGGAGGTTTGCATATGTGGGGGATCCAGAACACCAGTGTGATTAGTATATGGTTTGATTGCAACAATGAGGGATATACTCCCAGTGGTGATTAGTTTTTACTCATGTTTGTAAAGATCAGCTCTAGTATATCTGCCCCTCTTGTGGGAAGGTTGGTTACCTGTTCCATAGCCAAAGAATGTCTGATCAATGGGAATCTTAGAGCTTGGGTATTGTGGCCTGTGTAATGTACACAGTCTGTTTGGGTAGCTGGCATCACCCAGTATGATGGTGTTTGCAGAGTAATCTAAACTCTCCTGTGTCAGCATGAAGGCTGTGTGGGAGACCTGAGTTTGAGAGGGTGCTGTAAGAGCTCCTCTGTGTCTCTTTCCATGTGGTCCAGGGAGGTGCGTCCCAACAGGTAGCTGACTGTGACCCTCCCTTGCTCTGTCTGGAGGGCACGTCTGTCAACAGCTCATGTCAAGCAAGTGCACACCCCTCATAAATGATGTGGAAACCTTCAAAGGCCCAAGGCCTGTTGAAAATATGGACCAGACTGCAGATACCTGTATAGAGGCATTCTGTGGACACATTCAGGAATGCATGGATCATGAAGCCACATATGAAAGCATGACCCAATTCTCCAAAGGCAGATGTCCTGGGCGCCGGACACCAGCCATAAACACACTATACAATAGAAGGATGGCGCCACTACATGATACAACAACCTCCCAAAATGTGAAGGCACCACTGATGAGTATTGGAAGACAACTACAGGCACCCATATGATTGTCTAAGGCCATCTTTGAGAGAGGATTCCACAAGCCACTGAGGATAATCACAAGGCTGCCTGTAGTTATGTTAGTAACCTGGGTGGTACTACCCAGATATGCTCAGAGGTAATACAATATGTCACACAAAATATAAAACACACAGACATTGCCATCATCCTAGTGGACAGGTTCAATGCTGCCTTCTCCCCACCACACCAAAAGGGAACATATGTCTCGCATCACAGTGCTTCCCCCCCTGACATCACAGATGCTCAGGTAAGAGATGCCCTTCCCAAAGCAGTAAACACTGCATCAATGGGACCAGACAGTGTCCCAGGCTGTGTCCTACATGAACCACAAGAAGAGCCACACCCAGACATAACACCACTGTTCAATCCCAGCCTTAATACATGATATGTGGCCAGAGAGTGGCATACAGCAACAGTGGTCCCTCAACATGCAGGTGGTGCCGTCACGGATCCTGGACACTACTTGCCCCATATGTCTGACTAGCTTTGTCTGCAAAGCTATGGCAAGAATCATCAAGAACCTCACATATCTAGATATTGTGGACCTACAGACATGTCACCATACACAGTTTGGCTTTGTCAATGGCAAATCCTGCCTATCAAACCTGTTTGCTTTGTTTGAAACAGTCACCAAGGCCACTGTCAAGGGGTAGGAGGTCCACACAGCCTACCTGGACCTTGCATAAGCCTTGGATACAATACCCCACTTGTGCATTCTAGGAAGCTCACCAGTGTACATATTAACCCCTATGTCACTATGGGTATTGCACAGTGGCTCAAGGGCAGAACACACATGGTAGAATTGCTGGAGCCATGTCAGCCTCCAACCTGGTACAAGTGGTGTCCCACAAGGCAAAGTCCTAGGGGCTGTCATGTTCATTATATGTTTGTCATAGGTACAGGCCAACATGGAAGTACTGTGGCTCAGCAAGTCACAGGTGACTGCAGACCGAACACCATAATCAACTCAACAGCTAACACACGCATCCTCCAAAGGGACTCTTGCAAACACACGACTTGTGCCACAGCCATGGCCTCAACGTGAATGACAGAAAGAGTATAGTCATCCCTTTGTCAAACACTAAATGACCACAATGTACCACATATGTGTTAATCCAGTAAGTGCAGGCCAAGGAATTATGGACCTTGGGGTACACAGGTTGATAGCATTCTACCATTTGACAACAACATGGACAAAGTGGTTAGGTAAGCATGTGATATGGGCCACATCATCATGGGATCCACATGTAGGCCAGGGGAGGACATTGTGCCCCTTTACTCATCCCTCATCATGCCCATAATTGACTATGATGAACCTGTCGGCATGCACCTTACCAGACACCTGCAGCAACTGGGGCTACCACATATGTACCTCGACAAGGGGATCAAAGTGCTCAAACAGATGCCACATACTGACTGGTTAAAGTAGCAGCAGCTGTACTCAGTGACATACTGCCTCTTCATAGGCAATCTGTGCCTGACATAGAAGGCCAGGTCATACCCTCACGTAATGGCCATGCTGCATCTCAGAATATCCAGATCCCACCAGGATACATGCTGGAAATACTTGAACTTCAGGAGTGATATACATAGGACATGGTGGAGGGGCACATTCACAACTCAGAGGCACCCTTCATTCCTGATTATTATCCCAATAGAGGTTAGGTGGACTGACTCAGTGACTATCTTCAAGAGCGATATTAATGACTGGATGTGACATTGTAGGGTTACGCTGGGTATCACTTATGTGTCACTGTGAGAAAGAGGCACAGTATACTAACCTTGGAAAAGGGCATAGCAAGACAGATTCACAATGCATGTTGAAAGGCACGCACATTCTGGCTAGGTGGATACATGCCCTGGGCAGATATCCCTGTACGAACCTATGGACCTATGTCTCTTTTTCACCATTGGCCCTATGTGCTGTCAATCACCAATGTAATCTCAATACTCCGGTAGCATGTGCAAAGGTCAGTTGTCAGTCACCTCTATGGTACAGTTGTGGAATATGTGTGTCATGTAGTAATGTCACAGCTGCCACATGTACACAGTCAACCCTATCCCTACCCATTGATGTACATCACATGTATGAGATGGAAACACATGGCCAAACTGTAACAACAACATACAAGTCAGTCAGATGCATGGACACATATGACTCAGTCATTGTCCATGCCACCACAGCTGATGTGGGATGTGGCTCACTGGGATACGTGATAGGGAACATGAAAGAGATCACTGAGCAAGTGACACAGGCTGGTAGACCCCTGACCTTGGTTGGCATCAGACCCTCACCAGGGATTCAGACAAATTAATGAATGCTAATGAATAAGTGTAGCTACAACACCCTAGCTGAATGGTTCTTAGCATGCAGTCACTGCATTGCTATGGAATACTGTCTTACCACTCCCACAACAGGTGAGAACATGCAGCTCCTGTACATTAACAACATGTAGACTTTATGCCCCAGACCAGGTGTGCATCCCTCACTACTAGGCTGATAGCATCTACATCTCACACTGTATATACACATCCCACATGCAGCATCTGCACAGAAGACCACGGTCATAATGTTACCCTGTGCAAATACCATGTATTCACATGTGGCAGGCATCACACATGGTAACTATTGAAAGTCTCAGGTACATATGTGTATTTGACACACACATACATCATGTGTTCATTGCCATAACCAGTGTAATCAATGTCATGCATTATTGTGAGGGACAACCCACACACATGGGCATTCTGTGTGTGCACAACACACATGGCATGTCTGTAATCAAAAGCCATACATAATTGTGATATCGTTTAGAAATGGGTATGTGCATCCTGTAGTGTGTTTTCCCAGTTGCCAAAAGGGATGTTTCTTTCATACACACTTACCCCCCTTCACACACACTTGCCACCTGCTGGATTCAAACCCCTACCTAACTATGTTATGACACTAGAGACGGACGCATTAGCACAGCGCGCTATTCGCATTACTGGGGAATGTCCTTTCCCCTGATATACTTATAGGGTGCTGACATCATCAGAGTTTAGAAAGTGGAATGATCATCCTGTGGTGTGTTTTCCCAGTTGCCAAAAGGGATGTTTCTTTCATACACACTTACACACACACTTACCCCCTTCACACACACTTGCCACCTGCTGGATTCAAACCCCTACCTAACTATGTTATGACACTAGAGACGGACGCATTAGCACGGCGCGCTATTCAGATTACTGAGAGAATCCTTTTCTCCAATATACTTATAGGGTGCTTACATGATCAGTGTCTAGAAAGGGGGATGAGCATCCTGTGGTGTGTTTTCACATTTGCTAGGGGTAACATTTGGACCAAGTGTGTGAGCATGCCCAGTTCAGCCTTCCTGTGGCATGTTGTGTGAAAGATGTCTCATTTATCTAAGTGTGTGAGCATGCCCAGTGTGGGCTTTACATATGTTGAACTCTGCAGCCCATCACATTTGTGGATGAGTGTGACCTTGAACAAATACCTCCAGTTTATGGTTGTGTGTTCTGTGCCATGTTGTGTAGTTACTGTCCGAATGCTTTTTGTGTGAACAAAACTGGGAGTATACTGTGCCTGCAGGTTTTGCATGGGATACTTTGCACACAATTGTCAACATCCGTTCATACTGACCTAACACTGTAGCACTGTCTAGTGTAGTGTTTCAGTACTTTCACTGTGGTGGTCAGTATCCTGGGCTTCAGTCCTATCACTGATTTACATTTTCATAGTGTGCACAACAGGCTGGTTAGGGTCCAGTTGTGCACATCTGCACAAAGGCAGTGCCTCTACATACCCTGTTAATTGCTGCCCCATAAGCTTAACAAGTGTAGTCTGCAGATCTATGGAGAGGATCATAATTGAGCTCATAAACAAAGATATAGGGGACATGCAGACATTGTACCCATCCCATTTTGGCTTGGTCAGGGGCAGATCATGCCTTTTGTACTGGGTTGACATCTTCAAATTGGTCACTTAGGCCATTGTTGGGGAAAGGCAGTCCATACAGCCTACCTTGGCCTTGCTAACACTTTCAACACAATACCCCACTCAGGTATTGTGGAAAACCCTAACAACTGAAATGTAAACCCATATGTCACAAGATGGGTTGCAAACTGGCTTAGGGACGGGACCCACAGGGTTAGAGTTGCTGGCACTATGTTAGACTCCAGACTGGTCACAGGTGGTGTCACACAGGGCTCAGTCCTTGGCCACCATTGTTTGTCATGTACTTCCCAGGAGTACAGGCCAACATGGGAGGACTTTGGATGACAATGTTAGCAGATGACTGCACACTGGGCACCATAGTGGACAGTGCATCACACACAGATATCATTCAGAAGGGACTCACAGTAACTGATAGCTGGTGCCAGGGCCATGGCCTGAAGTCAGAGCGCACAACATGTGTAGACATACCCTTCAGGAAAAGCAAGGTGACCCCAAGCTACCATATAGGTGGCAATCCTCTAAGCACAGAGGAGGTTATCATGGACCTGGGGACCCAGGTTGACATTCGCCATTCTTCTGAGACTCACATTGCTAAAGTGGCTAGGAAGACCTTCTACATTGCCCACCTGATAAGGATGGGATTCACATCCAGATCTAGTGGGTCATTGTTCCCCTGTACTCTTCAGTTATCAGACCGGTGATTGAGTCAAATGCCCTATTCTGGCTGTATCTCACCCAACATCTGCAGCAATTGGAGACACCCTGACTGTCCCCACCTAAAGGATCAAGGAACCACAACAGCTGTCATATGCTGCCAGATTGAAGACACTCACACTCTATTCACTCACATACTGTCTGCTTAGAGGTGACATGTGCCTGACATGCGAGGCCATGTCCAAACAGGGATTAATGGACATGCTCCACCTCAGACTCAGAAGATCCACCTGAACCACTAGTGCAGGTGACTGACACCTTAGCAGGGATGTATGTTGGACATGTTGGAGGGATGGAGTTATCACTCGGAGACTCCCTATGCTGTGGAATACAATCCTGGTCCATTTGAGGCAGAGCACCTTGCTGGCTGTGTTCAAGAGGTATCTTGACCTAATGCTAGTCGGAGAATGTGTTTGTCCATCAACACATTGTAAGCGTAGTTTGACATGTCATATGTCTTGTTTAGTATACTGTGCCTCTGTCTACCTGTGACATAACATTGATACCCAGGGTAAACCTCCCATCTCCCATCCACTCATTAGGATTCCTGTTGAGGGGACTCAACCAGTGTCTTTATGGACAACCTGTACTGGTAGTTTACTCATGTGTGGGGTGGCTTCTGTGTTTTGGATAATGCAGTACAGCCTGTCCTATATATGTCAGTGCTGGGGTTCAGGTCCCTCATGTGCATAGCTCCCTGCCATTCAGATTGTACAAGGTGCAGCATGTGCATTGATTCCAGCTTGGACATGGCTTTCTACATCAGGCACAGCTTGCATCTGGGTGGACAGCATGGCAGTGTGTGGAGCTGCACTCTGTTTAATCAGACTACACATTACATGTGTTCCAGCTCTGTCATACTCCTGGTGAGGTACTGTTGTGGACTTTACAGGTGCTGGATGTGTGTGCATGAGGTACACTCCACAGGGGCTGTTGTTGTCATTTCTAACGCTGATGAAAGATAACTGCAGAACCACATTGACCTCCCCTTAGCTAGATGTCAGACAGCATGGACCATACAATCACAAATGAAAACAGGACCCTCTCCACAAAGGGAAAGTGTCCTGTCTGGTGGACCCCAGCCATAAACAAACTGTATGAGAGATGAGGGTTACTAATGCAAGACAGAGCTACATCTCCAAAAGGGAAGACAGCTGTGATCAGCACTAGTAGAAAGCTACATTATCTCATAAAGACATGCAAGGTCAACTTGGGGACATAAATCACCAAAGACAATGAAGGTAACCACACTGCTTTCTTCAGTTATGTCAGACACCTGGTTGTGAACCCTCGGATATGCTCAGAGTTGGTACACAACAACATATATTCCAGTGACCTGACAGATATTGGCAACATTCCGGCGGACAGCTTCAGTGCGATGTAGCCCCTCCCTCACCCCCAAAACAAGATAGTTATCACTGCTGTATGTAACCTCACTGTCATCTTGGATGTCCATGTGAGAGCCACACTCAGCAAAGACAAGTACACAGCATCCATGGGACCTGCTGGTATCTCCAGTTGCATGCTATGTGAACTCCAGAAGGAGCTGGACCCATATATACAACTGCTAGTTAACCTTAGTCTTGCTACAGGATATGTACCTGAACACTGGCATACGGCAACAGTGGTCCCACTCCACAAGGGAGATGCCTCCACAGACCATGGCAACTACCACCACACAGGCTTAACCAGCCTTGTCTGCAAAGATATGGGAGGAGGCATGGAGCTCTTACACAGACACATTACTGACCTACAGACCCTTGTTCCCACCTAGTTCAGCTTTGTACAGGGCAGATCCTGCCTTTTGCACCTTTGCACCCGTAAAGTACCTACCATGAAGATCAGGGTTCTTCAACACATGTCATATGCTTCCGGAATAGAGGAAGTCCAGCTTTGTTCAGTGTCATACCGCATACTTACAGGTGACCTATGCCTGACATACAAGACCATGTCCAATCAGGATTTGGTAGACATGCTCCACTGCAAGCAATCCAAATCCACCAGAGCCATGAAAGCTGAGTATTTGAACCTCAGCACATACATGTGTAGGACATGCTGGAGGGACAGAGCCATAACTCAGAGGCATGTCACACTCTAGCAGAGTATCCCAGTTCATGTTAGACAGAGTACCTCACTGACTCTCTTCAAGAGACATCTGGACAGCTGCATGTGGACAGGGGCACAGACTAGACAGAGGCATAGTCACATTATTCAATTATGTAAGGTGGTCATAATGTGTCACTACTAAGTCAGAGGCACAATATTTCGTATCTGTGCAGTACACATATTACCACTATGAGGGGTGGCAATAGCAATATTCATCAAGGACACCCTCACCTCATGGTTGGTGGCAACACACGATGCATTGGACACCATCCGGGTGCAATTAACCATAGGCAAGACTGCTCTGCAGTTTGTAGCATGTTACAGGCCATCCTCTGAAACTCAGGTACCTCACAGAGCTTTCATGAAAACAGTGGCGGGATACATGTACCTGCAAACACCATCACACTGGGTGATCCCAACTATCCAAATATAGACTGGGATCAGTACTACAGCCCCAACACTCTAGCCCACAGGTTCCTAGAGTTCATACACTCACATGCCATGGAAGAACTAGTCACCATCCCCACAAGAGGAGACAACATAGTAGATCTCATCATCACAAACATGGGGTCACAATGTTCAACACCAGAGGTATACCCATCATTGGTGAGATCAGATCATAACCTACTCTCAGTGGAAGTCCACATCCCACCCCCACCCCAGATAGAAAAGACCACAGTGCAGAACTTCTCAGAAGCCGACTACACACTTCTAATGACTGGTGTGGTCTCTTTCAAAGCCCCCAAGCCAGCAGACACCATTACCCAAGCCACTGTATCACTTACAACTGCCTTCTACCAGCACCTTCAGGACTGCATGGATGAGGCAATCCCAAACAAAACACAGACTCGTTGTACCAGAGGCAAGCGTCCAGTGTGGTGGACCTCAGCCATAAACAAGCACTACAACACAAGGAAGGAGGTACTACAAGATAGAGCGATATCCGTGGAAGGGTAGACACCCCTGCTCAATATAGGTGAAACACTGAGTTCCCCCATGAAATCATCCAAGGCGAATATTGGGAGTAAACCCACTAAGGACTCACGGGACAACCCTGAGGCCTTTTATACATACGTTACACACCTGGGAGGAAACTCCCAGATATGCTCAGAATAGGCTCAGAATGCTGTAAATATCACTGAACCTACAGACATTGCCAACATACTGGCTGACAGGTTCAGTGCAGATTTCTCCACCCCTCCACCACAACTGGAGAGATATGTATGAAAGAGGATTGTAGCCCCCCAAACATCTGAAATGCTCAGGTGGGAACTGCTCTATCCAAGGGAAAGAACGCAGCATCCATGGGACCAGATGGTGTCCCTGGTTTTGTGCTCCATGAACTCACTCAAGAATTAAACCCGCAGTCAGGGCAGCTGTTTGATCTTAGCCTCAACTCAGGATATGTTCCCAAGGAGTGGCATATGTCAATGGTGGACCCACTTCACATGGGGGTGCCTCCACCAACCACGGAAACTACCATCCCATCAGCTTGACAAGCAGGGTCTGCTAAGCTATGGAGAAGATCATAATGGAAGTCATAGATGAGGACATAGGGGACTTGCAGACATTAGATCCAACCCAGTTAGGCTTTGTCGAGGGCAGATCATGCCTTTTAAACTTGGTTGAGTGTTTCATAACAGACACCAAGGCCATTGACAAGGGCAAGGCACTCCACACAGCCTACCTTGACCTGGCAAAGGCTTTCAACACAATACCCCACTCGGGTATCATTGAAAACATCACCAGCTTAAATGTGAACCCATACATCACAAGATGGGTTGCAAACTGGCTACGTGACAGAACAGACAGGTTCAGACTTGCTGGTGCCATGTCACACTCCACAACTGTCACAAGTGGTGTCCCACAGGGCTCAGTCCTGGGCCCACTATTGCTCAGCATCTACTTTTCAGAAGTACAAGCAAACACAGCAGGATTATGGCTGACAAAGTTTGAAGATGACTGCAAACTGGGAACCATAGTTGGACACCCATCTGACACAGACATCCTTCAGAAGGGTGTCATAGACACGGATAACTGGTGCCAGAGCCATGGCCTTACATTAAACACTAAACAATGCATAGCCATACCCTTTGGGAAGAACAAGGTTACCACTAGTTCCCATGTAGGTGGCAATCCTCTAAGCACACAGGAGGTTATCAGGGACCTGGGCACCCAGGTTGACAGTAACCTTTTGTTTGACACTCACGTTGCCAGGGTAGTTAGGTAGAACTTCTACATTGCCCACCTCATCATGCAGGGATTCACATCTAGATCCAGGAGGTCATTGTTCCCTGTACTCTGCACTCATCGGACCATTGATTGAGTGCAATGCCCCATTCAGCATGTATATGACCCGACACCTATGGCAATTGGATGGGCCCACAAATTCCTCGACAGGAGGAGAAAGGGTCTCAAACATATTTCTTATGCTGCCCGACTGAAGGAATTCCAGCTTGATTCCGTGACTTACCGTCTGCTCAGAGGTGACCTGTGCCTGACATCCAAGGCCATGTCCAAACCTGAGTTAATGTACACGCTTCACCTCAAGACCTCTACATCCATCAGAACTACAGTGGCAGGAGATTTAAACCTCAACACAGATATTAATAGGATGTGCTGGAGGGACAGATTCTTCAACCAGAGAGTCCCTATGCTGTGGAACAACATCCTGGTACATGTGAGGCTGAGTACCTCACTGGCTTTGTTCAAGTGAGATCTTAATCAATGGATGGGAGATTGCAGGTATGCCCCAGGGATAACCTCAGTATCACTGCTTGTCAGAGGCACAGCAATATAATGGGCAAATTATCCGTCAGAGTGAAGGGGCGGCAAGCTCCACGGAACTGTGGTCTAGGCTTATAAATGCCCTAGGGCAGATAGCCTAGTATGAACCTGTGAACCTGTGAACATAGGCCTGGGGCAGTTCCTGCTATTAGGACAGTGGTCTGCAGCAAGCTATATAGTAGTAGTCAGTTTTAGCCATTGGTGTTTGACCATGGCTAATGCATGTTGCTTCTTGTTGTGGTAACAACAGGGGTGTGTGGTTATCCATGCCATTTATTGGTAGTCACCCTCATTTTGTATCTTGTTCCATGTTTTTGCACATGTACATCACTGTATGAGGTGTGACCCTGGTAGTGTCAGGGTGCTGATGTGGGCTTTGACCCTGTTTTCTATTACAGCACTGATATGTGCATTCCTATACTGTGTGCATTTACACTGCACACATCTTGCTGTTTATACCTTTGGCATTGGGTAGCATTACATCTAGGTTCCTATCCCTTGTGATAGCTATGAGGTGGGTTTGTGTTTTGTGGTTTATGATTGGTGAGGGTGGATGTTAGTCATGGTCCTCAGGTGTGCATATGATACATGGTGTTACATTACTTAACACATGGCATTCATGCCTCGGGTGGTGCTGCAGGGCTGCCTCTGTCGGATGCACATACTACACTCCCTGTACATTTGGAAGCAGGTTGTGTCATGTTAGGCATCCCTGTTACTGTATGAGTGAGTCAGAGCGGGTATCAGTCCCAGTGTTCCTACTGACCAAGCATATGTGCTATGCGTTGCCTCTTTGCCAAGGCCAGGGCATACTGGGCACGCCTCCTTCTGCCTACTGGGACAAGGTCAGGTTGTTCCTCCTCCAAGTCACCCCTTGCCTGTGGTGGCCTTGGCAATGGTGGGGATGTTTGGCCCAGCCCTGTGCTGGTCCTGCTGCAGCTGTTTCCGCAGGATCATATTATGTAGCATAGCACATATCATGATCATTTGGGTACATGTAGTTGGTGTGTACTGCAAAGCTCCACCAGACGTGTCCAGACACCGGAACCGTGACTTGAGCAGCCCAAACACACGCTCTATGATATTACGTGTTTGTGCGTGTGCCTCATTATGGCGTTCCTGTTCGGGTGTGTGTGCATTTCTGATGGGTGTCATCAGCCACGGCTCAAGTGCATAACCAGCATCCCCACTAGGTGTCCGTGTGGGAAGTCCCCATTGGCAAATGATTGGTACAGCTGCGTCAGATGCCAGATGTGGGAATCGTGGTAGCTCCCAGGGCAGCCAGCACACACATTCATTATTATGCCCTGGGCATCACACACGACCTGGCAGTTGATGGAGGGTATCCCTTGCGGTTAATGTAGACTCTACCCGCTCACCGGCTGGTGCCTTGATGCGTATGTGCGTGCAGTCTATTGCACCCAGCACCTCAGGGTATCCCGCTATTTGCTGGAAGAGACGCATATTGCTGGCCACAACCTCACGGTCATTAGGGACATATATATGATCACTGACATGTGGTGACATGGCATCCAGGAACTGGTGCAGTACCCTGGAGGCTGATGCCTGTGATATCCCCATCATATCGCCAGTTGGTCTCTGGAAGGTACCTGTTGCTAGTATTCTTAGGCCAACACATACCTTGGTTTCCACTGGGATGGGTTCCCTCTGTTGGTTCTGTGTGTGAGGCGTGGCCTGCACAGCTCAACAATCTGCTGCAGGAGCTCTCTGTCCACTCTATAGCGCTCTACTATCTCCAGCTCATGTAACCCATGGTAGGTGACCCTGGGCCTGTATACTCTTCCCCTTCTCCTCACTCTGGGTTGTCTGTCAGCATCTGCATTATCACCACCCTCAGCAATTCGCCTATGTCTGATTATAACAGCTATGGCAGCCCCTAGCATTTCTGCTCTGAGTTCAGCTTTTTTCAGTTTTCAATTCTGATAGCTTAGTTTCTGGCAGTATCTCTTGTGAGAAACAGCCTACACTGCTCTTTGTTGTGTTTTAAGTGCTGGGTTGGGCTTCTAGTCTGCCTGTGTAATTGCCTGCTTCCAATTGTTTCCACCAATTAACTCCAGCAGTATTGCCTGGCAGTTTCCCTGTATTTTGGTTGTTTCCTGCTTCCTCTCTGTTTCCTGAGGGGGAGCAATGTGCACACCAGCTTAAACACGCTCACAGTCACTTAAACGCGTGCACACATCCCTACACGGTGTTGTACACGCGCACACATCCTTACACGGTGTTAGCTAGGCTGATTCATGCTAAAACGCGCGCACACTGCCTTACACACGTGCACGCCTGCGCAAACCGTTGTAAACAGTTTGCAACACGCTCCCACATGTTGAACCTGCCTTACACGCGCACGCGCATGCACGTATATCAAGAAACTTTGAGTGTAGGGATAGCGTATACCCTCAATTTCTTGACTTTCCTAGTGTTCTGTTGGGACACACCTCCCTCCCTGATGTCTGTCTGTCATCTGTTACCTTACATTGCCCTCCAATCTGGTACATTTATTACTATCCTTCCCCCCGTGATGTCACCTACCTCTTACTCTGTTCCTCCCCCTTCTCTAAGTCTTACACTACTCAGAAAGTGCTCATTACCTATGTGGCAGTGTGATTCAGTATTGTAACCCTCATTTACATAGGATTGCCTAGTAATGCTTAGTTACATATCTTACACGGAGCTTCCCCTTGACAACCACTAAACGGAGGCCATATTGTTTTGGCTCTGCAAGTCCCTCCATTGACATTTCATGTAATACATAAATCCCACAATTGTGGGCTTATAAGCTTCGGTTTTCAGTTTTAGGTAGCGCACCCGTTTATGCTGGTGTGCGCTACAGTTAAACACATAAATCCGTGGAAAAAAAAAGTTATATAACTTTTTTTGCAACACTTTTCATGCCAATGGCCACATATTTGGCCATTGGCATGCTTACTGTAACAAATGCACCCTTTATTTGGAGCTGACATAGCTCCGTTTTAATTTTGCAGAAATGTACTCAGTTGTCAGCTGAGTACATTTCTGCAACACGTCCGTTACACGGACTGGTTTGGGCTTCGTGGATCGCTCACATACCTCATTTGCATATCTTGGAGCTGCAAATGAGGTATTGAGCATTTCCACGCCCACTCCGTGTAAGAGACGTGTTAGCTGTCTCTTACACGGACATTTGGGCTGTTGCTGAATCAGGAGGCTTACACGGAGGCTTACACTACTCTTAAACTCCGTGTAAGCCTTCCTGAATCTGGCCCAATGTTTTTTTATAATATATCAGCAAAAGATACATTGTTAAAATTTAGCTAAATGTCATTAAGAAAGCTATAAATCATAACAAATAAGAATATAAAATAAGTAGGAAATAAATTAACTTTGTAGTATAGTAAACAAACAAAGGAACGTATCTTAAAAAGATAATTCAGATAATTATAATGGTTACTCTAAAATGAAATAGTTTTAGAAATAAAGGAGGTACTGACAAAGATGAGGAAATCTAGGCTGTTGATAAAAAGAGAAATAGAATATGAACTTACAGTACATTGTCAGGAAAATTAAGATAAAAATGACTTTTCTGTGTATAAACAAATGCATTTTGATAAGATAATCAAAGTTAATGAGACAAATGGTACAAATGCTGGCAAAAATCTTTCTTAGATAGGAAGTGAATAAGAACCACAAATCAGGCTGAATAGAATGTCATGAGACTGAAACAAAAAAAATAATAAAGAGGTCCACCCTCAGCAGAAACTTTGAGGAAGATAATATAAAATGAAAGAAGAAATGTATCATATATATGACAGAAAGAAACAGAAAAGATAAATATGTGTATCATGAAATCTATGGATTTTTCTGCATGGCTCTTTGAAAAAAAGAAAGTAAAACAAAGTATAAAAAGAACATTTGCACAATATTAAAATGGAAAGGTTAAAGGATTTGTTGAGCATGATGAAGAGAGCTAAGATTACATGTTATGAGGTGTATGTTTTTACGAAGCACTTAATTTGGCATTAAAAGTTCTACAAAATGGATTCTGTAAAACAACTTGAGTTTGGAATGCATGAAAAATACAGACTATTAAGAATGAAGGTTTAGTTTCACATTATAAAATTATGAATACAAAAATATTTTTCACATATATTTTCAGAGTAATTAGAGAATAAAATAGCTCATCAAAGAAAAAGAGAAATAAATTCTTAGAAAGTTTCAAAGGAGTACAGTACACTTATATGCAGGATAAGAAGAGTATAATGTAACCTCATTCATAACACCATAACATATTTGTGTATACTATCATTTGTTCATTTTCATTTAAAAAAAGATGCTTTCTTTTTAATTATGTCTTTAAATCGGAGGGAAACTGGACACAGGAATTATAAAGCGAGGCTAGTTATCATTAGTATTACGAAACCAAATTACAGTAAAGAAAACATGCATAAGAAATACATTGCCTGTGGGAGCATGTTTTCTGTTAGTGTTTGCTGCTAAGGCAACAGGGCACACTCTGATGTCAAAAAGATGGGTAACAATGATATGGTGATTCTGTATTCCTATGAGTTGTAAAGTAGGCTTTATTTAATTAAAAGTAAAATGGGGATCGAATACCTCAGTACCACAATAATATAATATTATATCCTATTTTTGTGATTTATATGTAGACTAATGCAAAATTCAGACAGTAATCAGCAACTGAAAACTTTGGTTAAATCATCTCATATTTAAAAATTAAAGTTTATTTAACACTCTAATGTGTCTCATTTCTTAATGGCTGACTTAAGGGTTTGCACCAGTGGTGTTGGAGATAACTTATAATTAATAACAAAACAAAGGGATTAGGCAATCAAGTGCTTAAGCACATGATGAGGCTTGGTCATTATATGGCAAACAGTGGAAGTATTGTGCTTGTGAAACAGACTTTCTTAAGTATATTTTTCTAACCTTTTAAATGAGTAACCAATATTTATCTAGTTTATGTATTTATATTTGTTTACTAGGATGATCTGACTGGGCAAAGACCCTTTTCAGCAGAGGTTGGGGGATAAAAGCTCCTCATGAACTTACACAAAGCAATAAATAAGATTTAACGATACAATTTTTAATCAGTAGTACAGCAGAAAATAGGGAGAAAATCAACAATTTGTAAATACATATGAGCAGCATACATTAAGAAAAAAAATGTAACAATAACATGAGTACAACTTGCATAATGAAATGAGATAGATTATAGATCGCAAGCAGAATAACAGAGGTAGGAACATGAATATAACATAGCCAGAGGAGATGATGAAGCAATGAGAGAAAAAGCATAGAATATTAGCTGGGTTTAAAAGAAAAGACTGAGGAGTTCATATAGGATTAAGTGAAAAGGGATATTATTTAAGCTGGGGATGAGCAAGAACAAGTCTGATTATCTAGAAGATGCACTTTTGGGACTTTTTAAAGGATTTCTGTGAAGAGTCTATTCCTTTAGGGAATGGAATGACATTCCATATTTTTAAGACATGACACGAGAATAGAGAATCTCCTGCTGAGTTAATTGATTTGGACACACTTAGTAAGCCTTTATCACTTGATCATAGAGTTCTGTTTGGAATATACCAAGTAAGAATACTGGACAAGCTTGGGTATTTTTCAGGGTTGTGGATTAGATTATGTGTCATATTCAGGTGGGAGTAAGACAAGCAGTGAGGAACTTCTAACCAAGGTTGCTTTTTAGGGCTAAGCAATGGTGTGACTTCTCTCAGTTTAATTTCTCCAAGTCTTTTGGGTTTCTAATACCATGATGGGAATGGACCCAATTCCTAAGTCAAGTTATGGTTAAAGTTCATGAAATTAGTATTGTTTCGATCTTTGATGTTAGTCAAAAGTGCTCACTTTATAATTCCTGTGTCCCACAATGCACCCAGAACTGACTCCTTCATATGGAGTTACATGTATCAGTAGCATATCTAAATATGCCCTCATTTCTGCCTGCAGAGCCTGCTATTTTATCACTTTATGTCTCTCTCTATATATAAGACACCATAATCACTGGGTGTAGCAATTTCAATGATCAATGCTACTTTTGTCTTCTTTTCATGGACTACTATATTTAGTTTTCTCGCATCTATTTTCTGAGCTGTTAGCACTGGGGGAGCCCATGTAATATAAACTTCATCATTCTCAATAATGCTTTGTGGCTGATGTTTCTAATACTTCTCAGCTACTTCAGTATTGCAATGTTTGCACAATTCCCAGTGCAACAGTCTTGCCACATTACTATGCCTTTCAGTATACTGGCCCTGTGCCATTAGTGCTTCATACCCAGCAACAAGATGTGTGACCATTTCCAGTTCTCTTTTACACAACCTTCATTTTTCTTTTTCTCCCACATGTTCAATGGACTTTGTAAATCAACATGTATTCACTCCACTATTCTGGGCAGTCAATATTCCCCTGGATTCAGCAAGCTCTGCATGGAGTGCCTGAATAGTGCAAGAGCTGCTGCATGCAATATGGCCACCAAGCGATCCAGGAGCGAACCCCTGAGACATGCATGAGCACACCTACACTATTCTCGCATGAACACCACTGCTATATGCTAATTACCTCATTTGCTTGTGAAAACCATGCAAATGAGGTGAATTAGCAATCCAGGAAGCAGGCAGGCATCTATGCAGGAATACTGAAACCTGCAGAAATATATTTGGTTACTAACCAAATACATTTCTGCAAGTTACAAAACGGAGGCATGACAGCTTGAAAGAAAGCATGTATTCATTGTAGTAGGCATGCCAATGGCCAAATATATGGCCATTGGCATGAGAAATAGTTGCAAAATTATAAAAAAAACACTTTTTTTTGGCTGATCTTGGCTATTTAAGCATAGGGCAGCGGTGCGCAAACGGGATCAATAAGAAAAAAGGTGGAAATAAGCTATTAAACCCAAATCAGCATTTTGCCATAATAGTCAATGGCATGCATAAGACAACAATACCAGGGAATAGTGGTTGCTAAGGGGGAAGGCTGAGTGTGAGCATGGTAACTATGAATTAGCATTCTGTTTATGCAAATGAGGGGATTGATACTGAATCACAGATTTCCTCTCAGTGTTAGCTTGCACCCAACCGTGTAGGTGCAGCAACACCATTGTATAAGTCTAAGAGGTGGATGACCTCATAAAGGGGAGTGTCATGCATGCTGTAAGCTTATTTGAGCTCTGTGGCCCATGTTTGCCCTTAGCTAAGGACAGCTAAGGAAGGGGGTGTGTCTGAGGCTGCCTAGCAGTGTTTACATTGCCTAAAGAGGTGTGCGCACCATGCACCTGGTTTAAAAAAAAAAAAAAAACAGTAAATAGTTCTATTCACATCTGAGCACTGGGTATGCGTGCCACACCTCAGGGCTTAAACAGGAAGGCAATGGGAAAGGAAAACAGCAGTAGGAAGGCAATCAAGGTGAACTAGCATAACTGGCAGATGAAATGTATCAGAATCAGCCAATTGCACATGGAACAGCCTACCACACTACATTAAACTATGCAAACACCTTCCAGTCTGTTTTTTCCCACAAACTCTATACCACCGGTGTATACAGATGGGGAAATTTTACTTGACAAAACTAACAAAATGTTAGGGGCTGCTGTCACTCTCATACATCAATATGTGCAAGAGGCTGAGGGTGGTGAGGATGTGAATGCTGATAACCAACACACAGTGAGGAGGAGGAGAAGAGTGTACAGACCCAGGGTAACCTACCAGGGGCTATGTGAGATGCAGATAGTGGAGCACTATAGGGTGGACAGGGACATTCTACAACAAATTGTTGAGCTGTACCGGCCACGCCTCACACACAGAACCAACACAGGAGAACCCATCCTAGTGGATATCAAGGTATGTGTAGGCTTAAGAATACCAGCCACAGGTACCTTCCAAAGGGCAACTGGGGATATCATGGGGATTTCATAGGCATCAGCATCCAGGGTATTCCACCAGTTCCTGGATGCCATGTCAGCCCATGCCAGTGAGCACATATATTACCTCAAAACCCATGAGGCGTTGACCAGCAATATGCATTTCTTCCACCAAATAGCAGAATACCCTGTGGTAGTGGGTGCTATAGCCTGCACACACATACACATCAAAGCACCACCGGGGAGCTTGGTAGGGTCTACATAAACCACAAGGGCTTCCCCTCCACCAACTGCCAGGTCATGTGCGATGCCCAGGGCATTATCTTGAATGTGTGTACTAGCAGCCCTGGAAGCTATCTCGACTCCCACATCTGGCATATGACACAGCTGTACCAATCATTTACCAGTGGGGATATCCCATATGGCCACCTAGTGGGGGATGCTGGCTATGCACTGGAGCCGAGGCTGATGATACCCCTCAGACGTGCACACACACCTGAACAAGAACTCCATAATGAGGCACACACACAAACTAGAATCATAACAGAGCATGTGTTTGGGATGCTCAAGTCATGGTTCTGCTGCCTGGACATATCTGGTGGAGCCTTGCAGTACTCTCCAGCTACATGTACACAAATGTTCATAGTATGTGCCATGCTACACAATATGATCCTGCAAAGACAGCTGCAGCAGGAACAGTATGGGGCAAGGCCACACAGCCCCCCACCATTGCCAGGGCCATCACAGGCACAGAAGGACTCGGAGGAGGAACAACCTGAGCCTGCCCATGTAGGCAGAAGGAGGCACACCCAGTATGCCTAGGCCTTGGCAAAGAGGCAACGCATAGCACATACACTGACATGGTAGGGACCCAGGGAATGACACCTCTCTCTGACTCACACATACAGTAAAAGGGATGCCAAACATGACACTACCTGTGCTTTACCATGTACACTGAGTGTACTATGTGCATCCGACATAGTCAGCCCTCCAGCACTGTCCTCAATACTGGCACAGCCACAAGGTAAGTCACTCTTCCTATTATTTACTGAATGGAGTAGTATGTTCTGATAGTTGTATCTATGGTATGGACATGAGCATGCAAGAGAATCGGGTGGCTGAATGAGATGGCAGCAGATAGTGGACACCTATATGGGCAGCATGAAATCCATAACAAATACTGGTATCAACATACTAGGCAGTACTAGACAAGGTGACAAATCCCACTGCAGTACATGTGGTGGCCCAAATGTGTGTCCATAGGACACACACATGCATGTCAGTGAGGCTCACATAACCACCACCAGCCACAGCCAGCAGGACAGGTGTAGATGACCATAATGGAAGATTGGGCTAAGGCCTCCAACTGATAGCAATGGTGAACAACCCCCCTCCAGACCTACACAGACAGACTACAACAGGTCTGGCAGTTGTATGTTAGTTCTGAAGGGTAAGAAGTCTGAAACTGAAATGTAGGTGAATAAGACCTAAGATCTGTACTCTACTGATATGTCTCCAGTCTGCATGATAGGTCAGAATACAAAATTAAATAGAAGCCAACAGAGTACCTGAAATACCAGTACAGTCATAGCAAATGTTTAAAGTTGTCAGGTGTGCCCCCCCCCCCACCACCACCACAATCCTGTGTAGAAATGCAGTAACATGTAAGTGTAAGGAGTAATAACAGTGGAGCACAGATTACCCGACCTGGCCCAATTTACAGGATAGATTGTTGCATGTGTACACTATGCAGGGGTCCGTGTGTTAGGTTGTTGTGTGTTCAATATTGTCTGGAAGTGGTCAGCATGTAGGCATGGAGGATTGTGTCTTGGTGGCCTATGGGCAGTACTGTGGATGACAGGGCCATGTTCTGGCAACTGCAGTGCCAACCACAATGCTTCTCAGCAATACCCATGTCAGCAGTCGTCCATACTCACTGTCCAGATGTCAATATCTGTCACCATCTGAAAGATGGACATGCCATAAATGTGGGCCCATACATACACACAGTACACAGGTGGAAGTACCCTAGACAGAGTACATAAAATGTAACTGTCAAATGCACACAGCTTTGGAATTGTACATACAGGTTAGCAGCACATTAGTTGTCCATGTAGTATGGAATACTGATGTAGTCTGGCCGATCACTGGCAGACCACAAAAGGCACAGTTATGAAGTAATGAGAGACTGCCTATGTCCCTGCACAAGGCAGCATAAGGGGAATGCCCCATGTATATATGTGAGTCACTTCAAGTAGCTTCCATATCACACATGCACTCAGCTCACCCCACCATCAGCCACAGGTTTATCACAGGTCATATCCTTGCTATTGGGAATGAGAACAGTATGACCCCCACTTCTGTATGGGAATACCCACAGAATGCAGCATGCTGAAGAGGTGTCCCATGCAGGTGTGTCCCTAGCTGTAAGAAGCACGCTGCCTGCATCCAGACCAATGGATTAATATGGACAGGAACTATTGCCATTAACACCTCACACACTTACCCTGTCACCCCAGGGGAATTCACTGGCTCGCAGCCTGGGAATGTAGGAGTGACAGAATGCACTGGCCTGCTACAGATGGCCTGCATCACTACCAAGTGGCCTAGTGTCCTCTGTCAAAGGCCTGCGTCTCACCCATAGTACTAATGTATGGTATCTTATGGGGTCCCAACTAACAACCTAACACAGTCAACAGAACACAAATGCAAGGCTATGTTGACAAATCCCAATAGCATGCCCACCATGTCCTACTGCATGAACTGTGGAACAACCCCTAAATACCACTGGGATGAAGGGCCAACTATAGGGATACTTCTCAGATATCGCTTGCATAATATTAGGAGGATTGAATAACAGAGTGGGGAGGGGTAGAAGCATGGACGTCATGGAGTGTGTGAAGTCTGAAACTCTGATGTGTGCCCATACTACCCCTGCCTGCAAACCCAGTAATTGGTGGCTACAAACCTGCTTGTAAACCATAATTTGAAGGGGAACTGACCAGATATATGAACCCTGCCTCTGGGTAACCTGGATGAATCTATACAGCTGAGAGATATGGCCACAGCAGCATATGGCCATTCTGTTAAGTCGATATACGTCCAAGAAGGGGATCCGCACCCACCATAGCACCAAGGTGCTGGACCATTTACACAGACCCATCAGCAAGTGTCTGCAGCTACCCCTCCCGAATGGCATGAGTGTGCAAGAATTTGCAGGCTGCGGACCACAATACTGGACACAGCTTCATTCATCTTGTATTTCCCAGGAAATAACTGTGAGCAAATAACGTTATCTGTCAGTAGTTGATGACATAATACATCACAGTGTAAAACAGTACATATGTCTGAATATCTCTGCCAACACCAACCATGTAACACAAGCAGCACAGACAGCAATAGTTACAGAATCACACTATCTGTCACCCATTGTAACTCCATATCATCAACCTATCTACAGATATCCTGCAGAAACAGGTTGATAGCTGTAGGTGTAGAACACCAAACACTGGACTGGAGTACAACCCTACCTGGAATGGATTCACACATTCAATACAGAAGGTCATACTGGGCATGCTCCTACACTTAGAGAAATGAAGCCCATGTCTGAAAACACAGTGGACTATATATATATATCTGTTATTCGCAGATGTCTGTGCACACACACCAAATTATACACCATTCATGCTTTTCACACATTGGATAGGAATATTGACACATATCCAAGGCCAACACACTATAATATGTCAAACATACACACACAGAGATGTGGGGAAGAGAGAGACAGACAGTAACGGAGAGAATTCCATTATTTCTCTCCCTTAAAACCCTGCAACTCTCTTTTTGCAGTCTTGTGCACAGAGCAGCGTCGGGCAGCGCCGCTTAAACAGGTTTAAACTATTCCCGGCTCCACAAAGTCTGCTTTTCACTTTTTCCCTTAGAATTGCTCTAAATCTCAAAATAAGCACTCTATTTTCATTCTAAAGCCCTACACTTGCTCGTATAAGTAATCTTATAGGTAAACACTAATAAACTTAAGCACTACACCCTCTTATACTCCTTTTAAGTACTTGCTCCCTATTGGTTCTTTCTCATCAGTCAATAAGTAGTTCCCTATACTATTCAGGCATGTCCAAAGGTCAGTTTTGGGTTTACTCTCCAGTCCAGCTGGTGAATCTGGGAATCCTGAGGCAATGTTACAACTGCCTTACGTATACAGCCCACCCTCTCCTCCTCCCAACAAGCTCAAATATATGTGAGCGATGCAACTATATAGCCAAATTGAAGACTGAGCTCTCTCAACCTAGTACTGGCACAGCCAGTCAGGAGGAGAAGGTAACCACACACACCACAAATCCAGTCTCACATAGACATATCGCATCAGCAAACCAAACACATAAACACACAAAAACATACTCAGAGGCTCTAAATAAAAATCTGCCTAATCAGCAGAGACCTCCAAAGCAGACATCCAAGCAACCCCTACCACGAAACAATACCCACGTAGCACATAGCTCACAAAGTCAGTGTGCCACACAGTCACAGCCCTTAAGGCTAAAAAACACATCTAATACACTTGTAATAGGTGACTCTATTGTCAGACACTCTGATGTTCCACTCACCAGACTGAACAAGGAGAAGGTCACTGTAAGCTGCCTGTCGGGTGCCAGGATCCGCCACATAACACAAGCACTCAGGTTGCTCCAAAGCAAGTACAAATATGGTTCCGTCATTGTCCATGCTGGTGTGAATGACCTGAGAAGTACCTCCCTGGACTACATAAAAAGAGACATAGAGGAGCTCTCTGATCAAGTAGCCCAGGCCGGTATGACCCTGACCTTGAGTAGCATCTTGCCCTCACCAAGAATGATGCTGCAGTATAAAGACAAAATGATAAATTTTAACAATTGGCTAAAGTATTGGTGTCATTCAAAGGGGATCCAGTGGCTGTCAGCCTGGGATGACATGCTCGACAAGCCACGTTGCTAGGGACTGCTTGCACCTGTCACCCCTGGGCTTTCGAATACTGGCAAAGGATCTTTCCTCCCCCATAGTGCCTTTTTTAGGCAAGGCTCAAAAGACAAACCCACCTCCATAGACAACACAAAGAAAAAAATCTAAGGGTAATGCTGCTCAATGCCAGAAGTCTAAACCTCAAGATGCACGCTCTCAAGACTCTCCTCAGTATGGAGAATATCGATATCTGTGCAGTGACAGAAACTTGGTTCAAGGCTCCCAAGAGCACCCCAGCACTAACAGGTTATACTTCATACCATGCTTTTCGGCCCCAAAACTTGGACCGAACCACAAAAGGAGGGGGAGTATCCATATTTATCAAAGATACCCACACCTCCAGGTTAGTGGCACTGCACGAAGCATCAGAGACCATCCATGTGCAACTAACAGTGGGCAAAACTGCCTTTCAGTTTGTAGCCTGCTACAGACCACCCTCCCAAACACAGGAACCCCACTCGGCTTTCCTGAGAACATGGAGAATATGAAGGTCTCTCCAAACACCATTATATTGGGTGACTTCAACTATCCAAACATTGATTGGGAAAAGTACTCAAGCCCAAACACCCTCGCCCAACGGTTCCTAGAATTTATAAACTCAAATGCTATGAAATAACTGGTCACCACTCCCACAAGAGGGGAAAACATATTGGATCTGGTCATTACCAACATGTGGTCTCTATGTTCCACACCAGAGGTATACCCCTCATTGGTAAGATCAGACCATAAATTAATCTCACTGGACATCCATATTCCATCCCCACCCCCAGCCAAGGAAACCACAGTGAAGAACTTCTCAAAAGCAAACTTCACACTTCTCAAAACTGAGGTGGAATCCTTCAAAGCCCCCGGGCCAGTGGAAAATACGGTCCAAAATGCAGAATCCTTTACAAAAGCATTCTATGGACACCTACAGGAATGCATGGAGCATGCTATCCCAGATAAAACCAAGACTGACTCCTCCAAAGGCAGGAGACCTGTCTGGTGGACTCCGGCCATAAGTAAGCTATACAACAGAAGGAGAAAGCTACTACATGATAGAGCAAAATCCCAAAAAGGGAAGGCATCTCTGATCAGTACTAGCAAGAAACTATGATCTCTCATAAAATCATCTAAGGCCAGCTTCGAAAGAAAAATTGTGCAAGACACTAAATATAATCACAAGGCCTTCTTTAGTTATGTCAGGAACCTGGGAGGCAACTTCCAGATATGCTCTGAATTAGTGCAAAATGACAAAAAATACACTGAACCCACAGACATTGCCAACATCCTGGCAGAAAAGTTCAGTGCAAACTCCCCCCCACCAAAAGAGCAAATGTCTATCCCTACAGAATGTATCCTTCCTGAGATCACAGATGCACAGGTGAGAGCTGCCCTCTCCAAAGCAAAAAACACAGCATCAATGGGACCAGACGGTGTCCCGGGCTGCGTCTTACACGAGCTCCAAGAAGAACTAAACCCTCATATAAAGTCACTGTTCAATCTCATCCTTACTACAGGATATGTACCCAAGGAATGGTGCACAGCAACAGTGGTCCCGCTCCACAAAGGTGGTGCCACAATGGACCCCAGAAACTATCGCCCTATAAGCCTGACTAGCCTGGTCTGCAAAGCTTTGGAGCGTATCATCATGGAAATCATAAACAAAGACATTGGGAACCTCCAGACACTGGATCCTACCCAATTTGGCTTTGTTAAGGGCAGATCTTGCCTCTTGAACCTGGTCAACTTCTTTGAAACAGTTACCAAAGCCATAGATGAAGGGAAGGTAGTCCACACAGCCTACCTGGACCTCGCAAAAGCCTTCGACACAATACCCCACTCGGGCATCATAAATAAGCTCACCAACTTAAATATCAACCCCTATGTCACAAGATGGGTTGCAAACTGGCTCAGGGATAGAACCCACATGGTCAGAATAGCAGGTGCCATGTCAGACTCTAAACCAGTTACAAGTGGCATCCCACAAGGCTCAGTCCTGGGACCTCTCTTGTTCGGTATATATTTCTCTGAGGTACAGGCTAACATGGGTGGACTATAGCTGACCAAGTTCGCAGATGACTTCAAACTGGGTGCCATAATAGACTCTCCAGCTGTCACAAGCATCCTCCAAAAGGGTCTCACAGAGATGGATAAATGGTGCCAGAGCCATGGCCTAAAGCTAAATGCCAAAAATTGCATAAAACAAAGTGCCCACAAATTACCACATAGGTGGTAATCCATTACACGGAAGAAGTAATTAGGGACTTGGGAACCCAAGTAGATAGTAATCTCTCCTTTGACAATCACGTTGCCAAAGTGGTTAGAAAGACCTTCTATATAGCCCACCTTATCACGAAGGGTTCACATCTAGACCAAGAGAGGTCATTGTGCCCCTCTACTCATCACTTATCAGGCCCATAATTGAATACAATGCCCCATTTGGGATGTACCTTACCCGACACCTGCAGCAACTGGAAAGACCCCAAAAGTACCTCACCAAGAGGATCAAGGGACTCAAACAGATGCCCTATGCAGTTTGGCTGAAGAGGCTCCAGCTCTACTCAGTTGCATACACGCCTACTCAGAGGCGATCTGTGTCTGACGTATAAAGCCATGTCCAACCCAGAATTAATGGACATGCTCCACCTCAGGAAATCCAAATCCCTTAGAGCTACACGCTCCAGGGACTTGAACCTCAGCACAGAAATAAATAGGACAAGCTGGAAGGACAGATTCATATCCCAGAGGCTCCCCTCACTCTGGAACAAAATCCCAATCCATGTTAAGCAGAGCCCTCACTGACCCTCTTCAAGAGAAATCTTGACGAGTGGATGGGAGATCGTAAATTTACCCCTGGGATCTCTTCTGTGTCCCTGCTTGACAGAAGTACAGTAAACTAACCTTAAAAGGGCTACCTTCTGTGACCTACTATACAGAGGCACAGTCAACTAATCTAAAAGGGTGGCGAAAGCCAAACACACTCTGGCTAGGCTTATAAATGACCTGAGGCAGACAGCCTAGTATTAACCTATGAACCTATGAGGCCTGTCCCACCCAGCACACATCCAATTGGCCGATATCACATGATGTGCTGATGTCAATCACTGTAGACATTCCTTTTGGTAGCCCTCAGCCCTGTAGTGTCTGTGGTGCTTGTGATAACTGTGTAACACAATAGTATAAATCAGTTAAATAAAAACAAAGGTGTCAACTGACACACAAACTAAAATAAAATGAAAATAAATATTTCAGCCACAGGAAGCAAATGAATACTAAAAAACATGTTTAATAGCACAACATACTTAGTTAGCACTTTCATCTTACATACAAGAGGCTTCTTCAGAGTCAATTACAATACATCTAGCACTCTCCTTAAGTAACCCAGTGTACAATATGCATCCAATTAAATACTTCATCTCATTTAAAGACATACAACACAATTCAATACATTCAAATGTTCATTTGTATATAACAAACCAAAAATATTTTTATAAGAAATTCATGCATAAAATACATGTTATTTTAAAATGGTTGCTATAAATATTCAACATGTGCAAATAAGCAAACTAGGCAATACTTATTTTCTTTTTTCTATACAACCAAAGCCCTTTGTTTTAATATTGGTACCAGTGAAATAGCATCAAGTCCTGGAGCATTTAGTCTAAGTTGCCATTTTACCTCTCTTGCTTCAACCTCCAATTTTTCATCTCCATTTTCTTTCTGCACCACTCTATCAGAAAAAATATATATTTTTTAAACTCAATGCGTGTAACACTGTGAAGACAAAGGGCATTGTGCACATCTTTGTTTTTAATGGGTCTAAGGTGCTCACTTATTCTATCCCTGAGCCTACGTGTGGTTTTACCTATATAAAATCCAGGGCAGGAGGTACTGATTGCTAGATAAACCACATTGGAAGAATTGCAGTTACATTTACCAGGACATTTTAAGGTCAGATTTGAACTAGTTACTGATACATACGGGCCATCATTAAGGAACTTGCAAAACCTACAAGTTCCACATTTAAACATTAATTACCTATATTGCTTTATTCTATCTTGATTTATGTGCCCTTCCAAAATATTCCTTAAATTTCTACCCTTGATTTAAGCCACCAAGGGCGTGTGCCCAAGTTTCACCTTTGTTTCCTGTTCGAAACACGTCCCAACTTTTATAAATGATGTTAACTAGAGTCTGGGTCAAGTTGTTGTACCACTGCACAATGGGATCCCCTTCCCTACTTTTTTTGTGGGTAACTTCTTGTAGCCCCCCACCCTTTTGTAATATCGGTGGGTATAATGCATGCCTCTTTTCTTTTATTTCATGTTTCACTCTAGTCAAAATCTTTAGTGGATACCCCCTCTCCATAAATCAAAATGTATAGTTTATTGTCAAAAGTTCTCTCATCACTAATGAGCTAAGAATACCTCACCATCTGTCCCTTTATTATACTTCTTCTTTGATGCTGGGGATGACAGCTGTTGTAAAGAAGTAAAGTATTAGAAAAGGTTTCTTTCCTAAAAATAGTATTATGAAGCTTGTCATCCTCTTCATTAACCCAAAGATGTATATCCAGGAAGTCTATTTATTTAGAACCCCATCTAATAGTAAACATCAAAAATGAAGTTGTAGAATTCAAGTACTCAACAAATTTTATGGCTTCCTTTTCATCCCCTTGCCATAAAATTAGGATATCATCCAAGAATCTGTTATAGTTTTGATTTTTTCCATATAGGGGTGTCAAAAATGTGCTTTCTCCCCCATTCCAGTAATACCAGGGTGGCAAATACGGGGGTAAATTTCACCCCCATAGCCATACCTGATATCTGGTGGAATAACTCCCCCTCAAACGCAAGGAAATTGTTTCTCAGAACAATTTCCATGATTTCCATCAAAAAATTGACTTTGGTCTTGTCAACCTTCTCAGTTTTCAATAAACTTTCCTGAAAGATATCAAGCCACTATCATGTGGAATAACAGAGAATACATTTATGACATCTATTGTCAAAATGAATAGCCTACTTCCTGCTTGATTTCAGTCTTTCAAGATAATGCCAGGAGTCCTTAACAATATGTTCGGTATCCCTCACCACTGGCCCTACTGTCCTATCTACCCAAGCTGCCAAAGGATCAGTTTTTGATCAATTTGCTGATACTATAGGTCTAAAGGGTGGATTTTGTGGATTTTAGGGATGCCAAAAATCTTAGGTGTTATAGGTGTCTCCACTGTAAGAAATTTCAAGTTGTTCTGATCAACAACCCCTTGAAAAAATGCATCAGACAGGAAAAAAATCAATTCTCATATAAGCCCTGTTAACTTCATTTCTAGAGGCTTCTAGCATATGTGGTGGGGTCATTAATATCTCAAACATCTTATTTACATAATCTATTTGGGCATAATAACTAACCTCCACCTTGTCTGGTTTCATAATCTGGACGTTGTCATCCCTAGCTTGGGGTATCAGGACTTCTTTTTCCTTTTCGGACAAATTTTCCAGTCCTTCATTTCTTACTTTTGTCAATTTCCTCATCTCTTTTTCAACCATTTTTTTCAAACGAGGCTGTTTCAAAGTTAAGGGTGGGGTAAACACACTTTTCCTTCTCAAATTCCTGGGTCCCCCTCTATAGTAGAAATAGACTGCCCCTGAAAAAACACTCTCAGATTTAGCTATCTTACATACAATTTCAAATTAATTAAATTATCAACTATATCTGACCTAAATTCAGGGACAAAGGAGAGACCCTTTTTCAGTAATTCAAAGTGTGTTTCATCCATTTTTAAATTACTAAAGTTTTAAATCGTGAAACCTTGATTTTTAATAATTTCACATTCTAACAAAGCATCAGAATTTGTTACTTCACTAGTCTCAAGATCATTGCTTTTGTCACAATTATTAAACAAATCAACCATGTCTTTCAAAACATCACCAACTTTCCTGTCATCACAGTTATCACAGTTGTAAAACTCAGCCATATTTTTTATGGCTTCATGTCCTTCAATGTCATATTGTCTTGCTACAAAATGGGTTAGTTCCATCTCCTCCCCCCCCCCCCTTCCTCCTGTTGTATTAGTAGTTCTGCTGATTCCTGGAGTTCATATTCGCTTGGTTTTTCAAGCATTCCGATCTCCTGGGTTGTACTTCTTGTTCTAAAAAAACTTCCTCATCATCACATTCTTCACCAAACATTTCACCTTCATTCCTTGAACAATTTTGTAAATTATAACCATTCCCTTTCTCATTATAATGCCCAGGTTTGTTAACAATTCTAGTTGTTCCATCAGTGGAATATGCTCTATTGTTTTTATAGTCAGCTTTGTCTCTAGCTAGTTTACACTGTTGAGTATTTATATTATCTTTAACAAACATTTATACATCATTTAAAACTTAACAGTATTTATGCTGATATTGCTCAAACAACAAATCATTCATAATACTTTGATTTAATGTAGTAATTTCTGTCTGTAAAACAGACAACTTACTTTCATTGTTCTATGTTATAATGTCCAGCATCTCTAGTCCAGCTTTATCAAACAACCCTATGAGTTTTCTGTATGCCATTGTTCCTGTCTCAATCCCATATGGGTTTCAAAAGTCTTAGCTCGGGACTTGTTTGAGCGATAGTGACTTCTTTAAAGGTATTGTCCAACTGTAAAGACCTATACCTTTTACAAAGTTTCTAAAATCACTGATTTGTGTTTTGGGTTAGGCATGCTCATTTTTTCTGGTGCTACTGCTCCGAATTCTACTTCCGGTGCCACCAACCAGCTCGAGAAGTCCCTTCCTCCTGGTGCGTTCCTTTTCATCCCTGTAGCACCATTTCCATTCTCAGTTAGTACTGGTGTGTGCAGGGTAAATAGCTCCACTTGAGAACTAGTCAGGGAAGTCTCTCTTCCCTCACTCGATCCTTCATAAGTAGTGCAGACAACTGTACAGATGTAAAAAGTTCTCCCAAGAGGACTCCATTGAAACCAAGTGAAGAATCCATTCTCTCCCAGACCAGAAAACAATTAAATAAAACAAAGGTGTCAACTGACACACAAACTAAAATAAAATGAAAATATAAATAAAATGAAAATATTCCAGCCACAGGAAGCTAACAGATACTAAAAAAACTTGTTTAATGGTACAACAGACTTAGCGCTTTCAACTAACATATAACAGGCTTCTTCAGAGTCAATTACAATACATCTATCACTCTCCTTAAGTAACCCAGTGTAAAATATGCATCCAATTAAATACTTCCTCTCATTTAAAGACATACAACACAATTCAATACATTTAAATGTTCATTTGTATATAACAGACCAAAAATATTTTTACAAGAAATTCATATATAAAACATGTTTTTTAAATTTGTTGCTGTAAATATTCAACATGTGCAAATAAGCAAACTAGGCACTACTTATTTTCTTTTTTCTATACGACCAGAGCTCTTTTTGTTTTAATATTGGTATCAGTGAAATAGCATCAAGTCCTGAGATACTGTGGCATTTTAGTCTAAGTTGCCATTTACCTCTCTTGCCTCAACCTCAATTTTTCATCTCCCATTTTATTTCTGCACCACTCTATCACAAAAAATATATATATTTTTAAACTCATTGCATGTAACACTGTGAAGATAGAGGCATTGTGCACATCTTTGTTTTTAATAGCTCTAAGATGCTCACTTATTCTATCCCTGAGCTCACGTGGTTTTACCTATATAAAAATCCAGGGCAGGAGGTACAGGTTGCTAGATAAACCACGTTGGTAGAACTGCAGTTACATTTACCAGACATTTTAAGGTCAAATTTGAACTACTTACTGATACATACGGGCCATCATTAATGAACTTGCAAAACTTACAAGTCCCACATTTAAACATTAATGACCTGTATTGCTTTATTCTATTTTGATTTCTGTGCTCTTCCAAGATATTCTTTAAATTTATACCCCTACTATAAGCCACCAAGGGCTTGTGCCCAAGTTTCACCTTTGTTTCCTGTTCAAAACACAAGTCCCAACTTTTATGAATGATGTTAACTATAGTTGGGATCACGTTGTTGTACCGCAGCACAATGAGATCCCCTTCCCTACTTTTTCTGGGTAACTTCTTGTAGACCTCACCCTTTTGTAACATCAGTGGGTATACTGCATGCCACTTTTCTTATATTTCACATTTCACTTTAGTCAGAATCTTTAGTGGGTAAATTCCTCTTCATAAACAAACCTATCAAAATGTATAGTTCATTGTCAAAGTTCTCTCATCACTAATGAGCCGTGAATACCTCACCATCTGTCCCTTTATTATACTTCTTCTTTGATGTTGGGGATGACAGCTGTTGTAAAAGTAAGTATTGGAAAAGTTTTTTCCTAAAATAGTACTATGAAGTTTGTCATCCTCTTCATTAACCCAAAGATGTATATCCAGGAAGTCTATTTCTTTAGAACCCCATCTACTAGTAAACTTCAAAATGAAGTTGTAGAATTCAAGTACTCAACAAATTCAATGGCTTCCTTTTCATCCTTGCCATAAAATTAGGATATCATCCAAGAATCTGCTATAAGTTTTGATTTTTTTCCATATAGGGGTGACAAAATGTATTTTCTTCCCATTCCAGTAATACCAGGTTGGCAAATATGGGGCATTTTGCCCCATAGCCACACCTGATATCTGGTTGAATAACTCCCCCTCAAATGCAAGGATTTTTTTCGTAGAACAATTTCCATGATTTCCACCAAAAAATTGACTTTGGTCTTATCAACTTTCTCACTTTTCATTAAACTTTCCTGAAACATATCAAGCCCACTATCATGTGGAATAACAGAGAATACGTTTATGACATCTATTGTCAAAAATGAATAGTCTACTTCCCTGCATGATTTCAGTCTTTCAAGACAATGCCAGGAGTCCTTAACAATATGTTCGGCATCCCTCACCACTGGCCCTACTGTCCTATCTACACAAGCTGCCAAAGGATCAGTTTTTGATCCCTTTGCTGATGCTATAGGTTTAAAGGGAGGAATTTAGGGTTTTTGGGATTTTAGGTATGCCAAAAATCTTAGGTGTTATAGGTGTCTCCACTGTAAGAAATTTCAAGTTGTTCTGATCAATGACCCCTTGAAAAAATGCACTGAACATGAAAAAAAAAACAATTCTCATATAAGCCCTGTTAACTTTGTTTCTAGAGGCCCTAGCATATGTGGTGGGGTCATTAAGCATCTCAAACATCTTAGATACATAATCTATTTGGGGCATAATAACTATACCCCCACCTTTGTCCGGTTTCATAATCCGGAGGTTGTCATCCCTAGCTCGGGGTGTCAGGACGCCATTTTCCTTTTCCAATAAATTTTCCTGTCCTTCATTTCTTACTTTTGTCACTTTCCTCATCTCTTTTTCAGCCATTCTTTTTCAAACAAGGCTGTTTCAAAGTGATGGGGTGGGGTAAACACACTTTTCCTTCTCTAAAGATGCTGGAAATTGTAACAAAAAACTATGAAAATAAGTTGTCTGTTTTACAGACAGAAATTATTACATTAAATCAAAGTATTATGAATGATTTGTTGTTTGAGCAATATCGGCATAAATACTGTTAAGTTTTAAATGATGTAGAAGTGTTTGTTAAAGACAATATAAATACTGAACAGCATAAACTAGCTAGAGACAAAGCTGACTATGAAAACAATAGAGCATCTCCCACTGATGGAACAACTAGAATTGTTAACAAACCTGGGCATTATAATGAGAAAGGGAATGATTATAATTTACAAAATTGTTCAAGGAATGAAGGTGAAATGTTTGGTGAAGAATGTGATGATGAGGAAGTTTTTTTAGAACAAGAAGTACAACCCAGGAGATCAGAATGCTTGAAGAACCAAGTAAATTTGAACTCCAGGAATCAGCAGAACTACCCATACAACAGGAGGAAGGGGGGGGGGAGAAGGAGATGGAACTAACCCCTTTTGTAGCAAGACAACATGATATTGAAGGACAGGAAGCCATAAAAAATATGGCTGAGTTTTACAACTGTGACAATTGTGATGACAGGGAAATTGGTGATGTTTTGAAAGACATGGTTGATTTGTTTAATAATTGTGACAACAGCAATGATCTTGAGACTAGTGAAGTAACAAATTCTGATGCTTTGCTAGAATGCGAAATTATTAAAAATCAAGGTTTTGCGATTTATAACTTTAGTGATTTAAAAATGGATGAAACACACTTTGAATTATTGAAAAAGGGTCTCTCCTTTGTCCCTGAATTTAGGTCAGATATAGTTGACAATTTAATTAATCTGAAATTGTATGTAAGACAGCTAAATCTGAGACTGTTTTTTCAGGAGCAGTCTACTTCTACTATAGAGGGGGGGGGGCTGGAATTAGAGAAGGAAAAGTGTGTTTACCCCACGCCACAACTTTGAAACAGCCTTGTTTGAAAAAAAATGGTTGAAAAAGAGATGAGGAAAGTGACAAAAGTAAGAAATGAAGGACAGGGAAATTTATCGGAAAAGGAAAAAGACGTCCTTACAGCCCTAGCTAGGGATGACAACCTCCGGATTATGAAACTAGACAAAGTTAGGGGGTTAGTTATTATGCCCCAAATAGATTATGTATCTAAGATGTTTGAGATACTTAATGACCCCACCACATATGCTAGGGCCTCTAGAAACAAAGTTAACAGGGCTTATATGAGTATTACTTTTTTCCTGTCCGATGCATTTTTTCAAAGGGTCATTGATCAGAATGACTTGAAATTTCTTACAGTGGAGAAACCTGTAACATTGAAGATTTTCAGCATCCCTAAAATCCAAAAAAACCCACACAAATCCACCCTTTAGACCTATACTATCAGCAAAGTGATCAAAAACCTGAACCTTGGCATCTTGGGTGGATAGGACAGTAGGGCCAGTGGTGAGGGATGTTGAACATATCGTTAAGGACTCCTGGCATTGTCTTGAAAGACTGAAATCAAGCAGGGAAGTAAAGTATTCATTTTTGACAATAGATGTCATAAACTTATTCTCTGTTATTCCACATGATAGTGGGCTTGATATGTTTCAGGAAAGTTTATTGAAAAGTGAGAAGGTTGGCAAGACCAAAAGTAAATTTTTTTAGGAAATCATGGAAATTGTTCTGAGAAACAATTTCCTTGTGTTTATGGGGAGTTATTCCACTAGATATCAGGTATGGCTATGGGGGCAAAAATGCTCCCCATATTTGCCAACCTGGTATTACTGGAATAGGAAAGAAAACACATTTTTGACACCCTATATGGAAAAAATCAAAACTTATAACAGATTCTTGGACGATATCCTAATTTTATGGCAAGGGGATGAAAAGGAAGCCATAGAATTTGTTGAGTAATTGAATTCCACAACTTCATTTTTGAAGTTTACTAGTAGATGGGTTTCTAAAGAAATTGACTTCCTGGATATACATCTTTGGGTTAATGAAGAGGATGACAAACTTCATAGTACTATTTTTAGGAAAGAAACTTTTTCTAATACTTTACTTCATTACAACAGCTGTCATCCCAGCATCCAAGGAAGAAGTATAGTAAAGGGACAGATGGTGAGGCATTCTTGGCTCATTAGTGATGAGAGAACTTTTGACAATGAACTATACACTTTGATAGGTTTGTTTATCAAGAGGGGGTACCCACTAAAGATTTTGACTGAAGTGAAATGTGAAATAAAAGAAAAGAGGCATGCATTATACCCACTGATATTACAAAAAGGTGGGGGCTGGGCAAGAAGTTACCCACAAAAGAAGGGAAAGGGATCCCATTGTGCTGCGGTACAACAGCTTGACCCCAACTATAGTTAACATCATTTATAAAAGTTGGGACTTGTGTTTCGAACAGGAAACAAAGGTGAAATTTGGGTACAAGCCCTTGGTGGCTTATAATAGGGGCAGAAATTTAAAGAATATATAGGAAGGGCCCAGAACTCAAGATAAAATAAAGCAATATATGTCATTAATGTTTAAATGTTGGACTTGTAGGTTTTGCAAGTTCATTAATGATGGCCCATATGTATCAGTAACGAGTTCAAATTTGACCTTAAAATGTCCTGGTAAATGTAACTGCAATTCTACCAGAGTGGTTTATCTAGAAACCTGTACCTCCTGCCCTGGATTTTATATAGGTAAAACCACATGTAGGCTCAGGGATAGAATAAGTGAGCGAAAGCACCTTAGCTGTGTATTAAAACAAAGATGTGCACAATGCCTGATATCTTTACAGTGTTACATGCATTGAGTTTATTTATTTATTTTTTTGTGATAGATAGAGTGGTGCAAAAAGAAAATGGGGGAGATGAAAAATTGGAGGTTGAGGCAAGAGAGGTAAAATGGCAACTTAAACTAAATGCCACTGTAGCTCCAGGACTTAATGATGCTATTTCACTGATACCAATATTAAAACAAAGGGCTCTGGTTGTATAGAAAAAAGAAAATAAGTACTGCCTAGTTTGCTTATTTGCACATGCTGAATATTTACAGCAACAATTTAAAAAAAACATGTTTTATATATGAATTTCTTGTAAAAATATTTTTGGTTTGTTATATACAAATGAACATTTAAATGTATTGAATTGCATTGTATGTCTTTAAATGAGATGACGTATTTAATTGCATGCATATTTTACACTGGGTTACTTAAGGAGAGTCCTATATGTATTGTAATTGACTCCAAAGAAGCCTGTTATATGTAAGGTGAAAGTGTTAAGTCTGTTGTGCTATTAAACATGTTTTTAGTATTTGTTTGCTTCCTGTGGCTGGAATATTTATTTTCATTTTATTATAGTACAAATCAGCATTCATCTAGCATTTGTATACCCAGTCCTGTCAAATGTAAAGTTGTATGTGACTGAGTGTGTGTGTGTGTGTGTGTGTGTGTGTGTGTGTGTGTGTGTGTGTGTGTGTGTGTGTGTGTGTGTGTGTGTGTGTGTGTGTGTGTGTGTTTTTCCAGAGGAATGATTTCTGGCCCATTCACACACACTGAACTTCCCATTGTCCATGTTAGCACTCCTGCTGATGCCAGTCACCTTGAAATAGCCCTCTGGCCAAGTCTTACACCTGTAAGCTAAGTGGCATTTGCGATGTGTGTGTAATGCTGTAGTATAGAAAACTAGCTGGGTAGGAGTTCTAATCCCAAATATGGCAACTGTGAAACTCTGTGTGTGGAGATGAATGATTTTGAGGCCATTTACATTCACTACACCTCCCTTTGCCCTACTTTAGCATGCATGCTGATGTCAGTCTCCTTGAAATAACCATTTGGCCAAATTCTAGCTCTATAAGCTCTGTGGTAACTTGTGATAACTGTGTAAACTTTGTAAATTTTTAGCATAAATTAAAGGGGTTAAGTTTTTGGAAAAAATTTTGGGCCTATGGGCAGTACTGTGGATGACAGGGCCATGTTCTGACAACTGCAGTGCCAACCACAATGCTTCTCAGCAATACCCATGTCAGCAGTCGTCCATACTCACTGTCCAGATGTCAATATCTGTCACCATCTGAAAGATGGACATGCCATAAATGTGGGCCCATACATACATACAGTACACAGGTGGAAGTACCCTAGACAGAGTACATAAAATGTAACTGTCAAATGCACACAGCTTTGGAATTGTACATACAGGTTAGCAGCACATTAGTTGTCCATGTAGTATGGAATACTGATGTAGTCTGGCCGATCACTGGCAGACCACAAAAGGCACAGTTATGAAGTAATGAGAGACTGCCTATGTCCCTGCACAAGGCAGCATAAGGGGAATGCCCCATGTATATATGTGAGTCACTTCAAGTAGCTTCCATATCACACATGCACTCAGCTCACCCCACCATCAGCCACAGGTTTATCACAGGTCATATCCTTGCTATTGGGAATGAGAACAGTATGACCCCCACTTCTGTATGGGAATACCCACAGAATGCAGCATGCTGAAGAGGTGTCCCATGCAGGTGTGTCCCTAGCTGTAAGAAGCACGCTGCCTGCATCCAGACCAATGGATTAATATGGACAGGAACTATTGCCATTAACACCTCACACACTTACCCTGTCACCCCAGGGGAATTCACTGGCTCGCAGCCTGGGAATGTAGGAGTGACAGAATGCACTGGCCTGCTACAGATGGCCTGCATCACTACCAAGTGGCCTAGTGTCCTCTGTCAAAGGCCTGTGTCTCACCCATAGTACTAATGTATGGTATCTTATGGGGTCCCAACTAACAACCTAACACAGTCAACAGAACACAAATGCAAGGCTATGTTGACAAATCCCAATAGCATGCCCACCATGTCCTACTGCATGAACTGTGGAACAACCCCTAAATACCACTGGGATGAAGGGCCAACTATAGGGATACTTCTCAGATATCGCTTGCATAATATTAGGAGGATTGAATAACAGAGTGGGGAGGGGTAGAAGCATGGACGTCATGGAGTGTGTGAAGTCTGAAACTCTGATGTGTGCCCATACTACCCCTGCCTGCAAACCCAGTAATTGGTGGCTACAAACCTGCTTGTAAACCATAATTTGAAGGGGAACTGACCAGATATATGAGCCCTGCCTCTGGGTAACCTGGATGAATCTATACAGCTGAGAGATATGGCCACAGCAGCATATGGCCATTCTGTTAAGTCGATATACGTCCAAGAAGGGGATCCGTACCCACCATAGCACCAAGGTGCTGGACCATTTACACAGACCCATCAGCAAGTGTCTGCAGCTACCCCTCCCGAATGGCATGAGTGTGCAAGAATTTGCAGGCTGCGGACCACAATACTGGACACAGCTTCATTCATCTTGTATTTCCCAGGAAATAACTGTGAGCAAATAACGTTATCTGTCAGTAGTTGATGACATAATACATCACAGTGTAAAACAGTACATATGTCTGAATATCTCTGCCAACACCAACCATGTAACACAAGCAGCACAGACAGCAATAGTTACAGAATCACACTATCTGTCACCCATTGTAACTCCATATCATCAACCTATCTACAGATATCCTGCAGAAACAGGTTGATAGCTGTAGGTGTAGAACACCAAACACTGGACTGGAGTACAACCCTACCTGGAATGGATTCACACACTCAATACAGAAGGTCATACTGGGCATGCTCCTACACTTAGAGAAATGAAGCCCATGTCTGAAAACACAGTGGACTATATATATATATCTGTTATTCGCAGATGTCTGTGCACACACACCAAATTATACACCATTCATGCTTTTCACACACATTGGATAGGAATATTCACACATATCCAAGGCCAACACACTATAATATGTCAAACATACACACACAGAGATCTGGGGAAGAGAGAGACAGACAGTAACGGAGAGAATTCCATTATTTCTCTCCCTTAAAACCCTGCAACTCTCTTTTTGCGCAGTCTTGCGCACAGAGCAGCATCGGGCAGTGCCACTTAAACAGGTTTAAACTATTCCCGGCTCCACAAAGTCTGCTCTTCACTTTTTCCCTTAGAACTGCTCTAAATCTCAAAATAAGTACTCTATTTTCATTCTAAAGCCCTGCACTTGCTCGTATAAGTAATCTTATAGGTAAACACTAATAAACTTAAGCACTACACCCTCTTATACTCCTTTTAAGTACTTGCTCCCTATTGGTTCTTTCTGATCAGTCAATAAGTAGTTCCCTATACTATTCAGGCATGTCCAAAGGTCAGTTTCAGGTTTACTCTCCAGTCCAGCTGGTGAATCTGGGAATCCTGAGGCAATGTTACAACTGCCTTACGTATACAGCCCACCCTCTCCTCCTCCCAACAAGCTCAAATATATGTGAGAGATGCAACTATATAGCCAAACTGGAGACTGAGCTCTCTCAACCTAGTACTGGCACAGCCAGTCAGGAGGAGAAGGTAACCACACACACCACAAATCCAGTCTCACATAGACATATCGCATCAGCAAACCAAACACATAAACACACAAAAACATACTCAGAGGCTCTAAATAAAAATCTGCCTAATCAGCAGAGACCTCCAAAGCAAACATCCAAGCAACCCCTACCACGAAACAATACCCACGTAGCACATAGCTCACAAAGTCAGTGTGCCACACAGTCACAGCCCTTAAGGCTAAAAAACACACCTAATACACTTGTAATAGGTGACTCTATTGTCAGACACTCTGATGTTCCACTCACCAGACTGAACAAGGAGAAGGTCACTGTAAGCTGCCTGTCGGGTGCCAGGATCCGCCACATAACACAAGCACTCAGGTTGCTCCAAAGCAAGTACAAATATGGTTCCGTCATTGTCCATGCTGGTGTGAATGACCTGAGAAGTACCTCCCTGGACTACATAAAAAGAGACATAGAGGAGCTCTCTGATCACGTAGCCCAGGCCGGTATGACCCTGACCTTGAGTAGCATCTTGCCCTCACCAAGAATGATGCCGCAGTATAAAGACAAAATGATAAATTTTAACAATTGGCTAAAGTATTGGTGTCATTCAAAGGGGATCCAGTGGCTGTCAGCCTGGGATGACATGCTCGACAAGCCACGTTGCTTCGCTAGGGACTGCTTGCACCTGTCACCCCTGGGCTTTCGAATACTGGCAAAGGATCTTTCCTTCCCCATAGTGCCTTTTTTAGGCAAGGCTCAAAAGACAAACCCACCTCCATAGACAACACAGAAAAAAAACTAAGGGTAATGCTGCTCAATGCCAGAAGTCTAAACCTCAAGATGCACGCTCTCAAGACTCTCCTCAGTATGGAGAATATCGATATCTGTGCAGTGACAGAAACTTGGTTCAAGGCTCCCAAGAGCACCCCAGCACTAACAGGTTATACTTCATACCATGCTTTTCGGCCCCAAAACTTGGACCGAACCACAAAAGGAGGGGGAGTATCCATATTTATCAAAGATACCCACACCTCCAGGTTAGTGGCACTGCACGAAGCATCAGAGACCATCCATGTGCAACTAACAGTGGGCAAAACTGCCTTTCAGTTTGTAGCCTGCTACAGACCACCCTCCCAAACACAGGAACCCCACTCGGCTTTCCTGAGAACATGGAGAATATGAAGGTCTCTCCAAACACCATTATATTGGGTGACTTCAACTATCCAAACATTGATTGGGAAAAGTACTCAAGCCCAAACACCCTCGCCCAACGGTTCCTAGAATTTATAAACTCAAATGCTATGAAATAACTGGTCACCACTCCCACAAGAGGGGAAAACATATTGGATCTGGTCATTACCAACATGTGGTCTCTATGTTCCACACCAGAGGTATACCCCTCATTGGTAAGATCAGACCATAAATTAATCTCACTGGACATCCATATTCCATCCCCACCCCCAGCCAAGGGAACCACGGTGAAGAACTTCTCAAAAGCAAACTTCACACTTCTCAAAACTGAGGTGGAATCCTTCAAAGCCCCCGGGCCAGTGGAAAATACGGTCCAAAATGCAGAATCCTTTACAAAAGCATTCTATGGACACCTACAGGAATGCATGGAGCATGCTATCCCAGATAAAACCAAGACTGACTCCTCCAAAGGCAGGAGACCTGTCTGGTGGACTCCGGCCATAAGTAAGCTATACAACAGAAGGAGAAAGCTACTACATGATAGAGCAAAATCCCAAAAAGGGAAGGCATCTCTGATCAGTACTAGCAAGAAACTATGATCTCTCATAAAATCATCTAAGGCCAGCTTCGAAAGAAAAATTGTGCAAGACACTAAATATAATCACAAGGCCTTCTTTAGTTATGTCAGGAACCTGGGAGGCAACTTCCAGATATGCTCTGAATTAGTGCAAAATGACAAAAAATACACTGAACCCACAGACATTGCCAACATCCTGGCAGAAAGGTTCAGTGCAAACTCCCCCCCCCCCACCAAAAGAGCAAATGTCTATCCCTACAGAATGTATCCTTCCTGAGATCACAGATGCACAGGTGAGAGCTGCCCTCTCCAAAGCAAAAAACACAGCATCAATGGGACCAGACGGTGTCCCGGCTGCGTCTTACACGAGCTCCAAGAAGAACTAAACCCTCATATAAAGTCACTGTTCAATCTCATCCTTACTACAGGATATGTACCCAAGGAATGGTGCACAGCAACAGTGGTCCCGCTCCACAAAGGTGGTGCCACAATGGACCCAGAAACTATCGCCCTATAAGCCTGACTAGCCTGGTCTGCAAAGCTTTGGAGCGTATCATCATGGAAATCATAAACAAAGACATTGGGAACCTCCAGACACTGGATCCTACCCAATTTGGCTTTGTTAAGGGCAGATCTTGCCTCTTGAACCTGGTCAACTTCTTTGAAACAGTTACCAAAGCCATAGATGAAGGGAAGGTAGTCCACACAGCCTACCTGGACCTCGCAAAAGCCTTGACACAATACCCCACTCGGGCATCATAAATAAGCTCACCAACTTAAATATCAACCCCTATGTCACAAGATGGGTTGCAAACTGGCTCAGGGATAGAACCCACATGGTCAGAATAGCAGGTGCCATGTCAGACTCTAAACCAGTTACAAGTGGCATCCCACAAGGCTCAGTCCTGGGACCTCTCTTGTTCGGTATATATTTCTCTGAGGTACAGGCTAACATGGGTGGACTATAGCTGACCAAGTTCGCAGATGACTTCAAACTGGGTGCCATAATAGACTCTCCAGCTGTCACAAGCATCCTCCAAAAGGGTCTCACAGAGATGGATAAATGGTGCCAGAGCCATGGCCTAAAGCTAAATGCCAAAAATTGCATAAAACAAAGTGCCCACAAATTACCACATAGGTGGTAATCCATTAAGTACGGAAGAAGTAATTAGGGACTTGGGGACCCAAGTAGATAGCAATCTCTCCTTTGACAATCACGTTGCCAAAGTGGTTAGAAAGACCTTCTATATAGCCCACCTTATCACGAAAGGGTTCACATCTAGATCAAGAGAGGTCATTGTGCCCCTCTACTCATCACTTATCAGGCCCATAATTGAATACAATGCCCCATTTGAGATGTACCTTACCCGACACCTGCAGCAACTGGAAAGACCCCAAAAGTACCTCACCAAGAGGATCAAGGGACTCAAACAGATGCCCTATGCAGTTCGGCTGAAGAGGCTCCAGCTCTACTCAGTTGCATACCGCCTACTCAGAGGCGATCTGTGTCTGACGTATAAAGCCATGTCCAACCCAGAATTAATGGACATGCTCCACCTCAGGAAATCCAAATCCCTTAGAGCTACACGCTACAGGGACTTGAACCTCAGCACAGAAATAAATAGGACAAGCTGGAAGGACAGATTCATATCCCAGAGGCTCCCCTCACTCTGGAACAAAATCCCAATCCATGTTAAACAGAGCCCCTCACTGACCCTCTTCAAGAGAAATCTTGACGAGTGGATGGGAGATCGTAAATTTACCCCTGGGATCTCTTCTGTGTCCCTGCTTGACAGAAGTACAGTAAACTAACCTTAAAAGGGCTACCTTCTGTGACCTACTATACAGAGGCACAGTCAACTAATCTAAAAGGGTGGCGAAAGCCAAACACACTCTGGCTAGGCTTATAAATGACCTGAGGCAGACAGCCTAGTATTAACCTATGAACCTATGAGGCCTGTCCCACCCAGCACACATCCAATTGGCCGATATCACATGATGTGCTGATGTCAATCACTGTAGACATTCCTTTTGGTAGCCCTCAGCCCTGTAGTGTCTGTGGTGCTTGTGATAACTGTGTAACACAATAGTATAAATCAGTTAAATAAAACCAAAGGTGTCAACTGACACACAAACTAAAATAAAATGAAAATAAATATTCCAGCCACAGGAAGCAAATGAATACTAAAAAACATGTTTAATAGCACAACATACTTAGTTAGCACTTTCACCTTACATATACCAGGCTTCTACAGAGTCAATTACAATACATCTAGCATTCTCCTTAAGTAACCCAGTGTAAAATATGCATCCAATTAAATACTTCATCTCATTTAAAGACATACAACACAATTCAATACATTTAAATGTTCATTTGTATATAACAAACCAAAAATATTTCAAGAAATTCATATATAAAACATGTTTTTCAAAATTGTTGCTGTAAATATTCAACATGTGCAAATAAGCAAACTAGGCACTACTTATTTTCTTTTTTCTATACAACCAGAGCTCTTTGTTTTAATATTGGTATCAGTGAAATAGCATCAAGTCCTGGAGATACTGTGGCATTTAGTCTAAGTTGCCATTTTACCTCTCTTGCCTCAACCTCCAATTTTTCATCTCCCCCATTTTCTTTCTGCACCACTCTATCTATCACAAAAAAAATATTTTTTAAACTCAATGCATGTAACACTGTGAAGATAGAGGGCATTGTGCACATCTTTGTTTTTAATAGCTCTAAAGTGCTCACTTATTCTATCCCTGAGCCTACGTGTGGTTTTACCTATATAAAATCCAGGGCAGGAGGTACTGATTGCTAGATAAACCACATTGGAAGAATTGCAGTTACATTTACCAGGACATTTTAAGGTCAGATTTGAACTAGTTACTGATACATACGGGCCATCATTAAGGAACTTGCAAAACCTACAAGTTCCACATTTAAACATTAATTACCTATATTGCTTTATTCTATCTTGATTTATGTGCCCTTCCAAAATATTCCTTAAATTTCTACCCTTGATTTAAGCCACCAAGGGCGTGTGCCCAAGTTTCACCTTTGTTTCCTGTTCGAAACACGTCCCAACTTTTATAAATGATGTTAACTATAGTCTGGGTCAAGTTGTTGTACCACTGCACAATGGGATCCCCTTCCCTACTTTTTTGTGGGTAACTTCTTGTAGCCCCCCACCCTTTTGTAATATCGGTGGGTATAATGCATGCCTCTTTTCTTTTATTTCATGTTTCACTCTAGTCAAAATCTTTAGTGGATACCCCCTCTCCATAAATCAAAATGTATAGTTTATTGTCAAAAGTTCTCTCATCACTAATGAGCTAAGAATACCTCACCATCTGTCCCTTTATTATACTTCTTCTTTGATGCTGGGGATGACAGCTGTTGTAAAGAAGTAAAGTATTAGAAAAGGTTTCTTTCCTAAAAATAGTATTATGAAGCTTGTCATCCTCTTCATTAACCCAAAGATGTATATCCAGGAAGTCTATTTATTTAGAACCCCATCTAATAGTAAACATCAAAAATGAAGTTGTAGAATTCAAGTACTCAACAAATTTTATGGCTTCCTTTTCATCCCCTTGCCATAAAATTAGGATATCATCCAAGAATCTGTTATAAGTTTTGATTTTTTTTCCATATAGGGGTGTCAAAAATGTGCTTTCTCCCCCATTCCAGTAATACCAGGGTGGCAAATACGGGGGTAAATTTCACCCCCATAGCCATACCTGATATCTGGTGGAATAACTCCCCCTCAAACGCAAGGAAATTGTTTCTCAGAACAATTTCCATGATTTCCATCAAAAAATTGACTTTGGTCTTGTCAACCTTCTCAGTTTTCAATAAACTTTCCTGAAAGATATCAAGCCCACTATCATGTGGAATAACAGAGAATACATTTATGACATCTATTGTCAAAAATGAATAGCCTACTTCCCTGCTTGATTTCAGTCTTTCAAGATAATGCCAGGAGTCCTTAACAATATGTTCGGTATCCCTCACCACTGGCCCTACTGTCCTATCTACCCAAGCTGCCAAAGGATCAGTTTTTGATCAATTTGCTGATACTATAGGTCTAAAGGGTGGATTTTGTGGATTTTAGGGATGCCAAAAATCTTAGGTGTTATAGGTGTCTCCACTGTAAGAAATTTCAAGTTGTTCTGATCAACAACCCCTTGAAAAAATGCATCAGACAGGAAAAAAATCAATTCTCATATAAGCCCTGTTAACTTCATTTCTAGAGGCCCTAGCATATGTGGTGGGGTCATTAATATCTCAAACATCTTATTTACATAATCTATTTGGGGCATAATAACTAACCTCCCACCTTTGTCTGGTTTCATAATCTGGACGTTGTCTTCCCTAGCTTGGGGTATCAGGACTTCTTTTTCCTTTTCGGACAAATTTTCCAGTCCTTCATTTCTTACTTTTGTCAATTTCCTCATCTCTTTTTCAACCATTTTTTTCAAACGAGGCTGTTTCAAAGTTATGGGGTGGGGTAAACACACTTTTCCTTCTCAAATTCCTGGGTCCCCCTCTATAGTAGAAATAGACTGCCCCTGAAAAAACAGTCTCAGATTTAGCTATCTTACATACAATTTCAAATTAATTAAATTATCAACTATATCTGACCTAAATTCAGGGACAAAAGGGAGACCCTTTTTCAGTAATTCAAAGTGTGTTTCATCCATTTTTAAATTACTAAAGTTTTAAATCGTGAAACCTTGATTTTTAATAATTTCACATTCTAACAAAGCATCAGAATTTGTTACTTCACTAGTCTCAAGATCATTGCTTTTGTCACAATTATTAAACAAATCAACCATGTCTTTCAAAACATCACCAATTTTCCTGTCATCACAGTTATCACAGTTGTAAAACTCAGCCATATTTTTTATGGCTTCATGTCCTTCAATGTCATATTGTCTTGCTACAAAAGGGGTTAGTTCCATCTCCTTCTCCCCCCCCCCCTTCCTCCTGTTGTATTAGTAGTTCTGCTGATTCCTGGAGTTCATATTCGCTTGGTTTTTCAAGCATTCCGATCTCCTGGGTTGTACTTCTTGTTCTAAAAAAACTTCCTCATCATTACATTCTTCACCAAACATTTCACCTTCATTCCTTGAACAATTTTGTAAATTATAACCATTCCCTTTCTCATTATAATGCCCAGGTTTGTTAACAATTCTAGTTGTTCCATCAGTGGAATATGCTCTATTGTTTTTATAGTCAGCTTTGTCTCTAGCTAGTTTACACTGTTGAGTATTTATATTATCTTTAACAAACATTTATACATCATTTAAAACTTAACAGTATTTATGCTGATATTGCTCAAACAACAAATCATTCATAATACTTTGATTTAATGTAGTAATTTCTGTCTGTAAAACAGACAACTTACTTTCATTGTTCTATGTTATAATGTCCAGCATCTCTAGTCCAGCTTTATCAAACAACCCTATGAGTTTTCTGTATGCCATTGTTCCTGTCTCAATCCCCATATGGAGTTTCAAAAGTCTTAGCCCCTTCGGGACTTGTTTGAGCGATAGTGACTTCTTTAAAAAGGTATTGTCCAACTGTAAAGACCTATACCTTTTACAAAGTTTCACAAAATCACTGATTTGTGTTTTTAAGTTAGGCATGCTCATTTTTTCTGCTGCTACTGCTCCGAATTCTACTTCCGGTGCCGCCAACCAGCTCGAGAAATCCCTTCCTCCTGATGCGTTCCTTTTCATCCCTGTAGCACCATTTCCATTCTCAGTTAGTACTGGTGTGTGCAGGGTAAATAGCTCCACTTGAGAACTAGTCAGGGAAGTCTCTCCTTCTTCCCTCACTCGATCCTTCATAAGTAGTGCAGACAACTTCTGTACAGATGTAAAAAGTTCTCCCAAGAGGACTTCCATTGAAACCAAGTGAAGAATCCATTCTCTCCCAGACCAGAAAAACAATTAAATAAAAACAAAGGTGTCAACTGACACACAAACTAAAATAAAATGAAAATATAAATAAAATGAAAATAAATATTCCAGCCACAGGAAGCTAACAGATACTAAAAAAACTTGTTTAATGGTACAACAGACTTAGCGCTTTCACCTTACATATAACAGGCTTCTTCAGAGTCAATTACAATACATCTATCACTCTCCTTAAGTAACCCAGTGTAAAATATACATCCAATTAAATACTTCCTCTCATTTAAAGACATACAACACAATTCAATACATTTAAATGTTCATTTGTATATAGAACCTCTTGCTGTAAATGTTCATTTGTATATAACAGACCAAAAATATTTTTACAAGAAATTCATATATAAAACATGTTTTTTAAATTTGTTGCTGTAAATATTCAACATGTGCAAATAAGCAAACTAGGCACTACTTATTTTCTTTTTTCTATACGACCAGAGCTCTTTGTTTTAATATTGGTATCAGTGAAATAGCATCAAGTCCTGGAGATACTGTGGCATTTAGTCTAAGTTGCCATTTTACCTCTCTTGCCTCAACCTCCAATTTTTCATCTCCCCCATTTTATTTCTGCACCACTCTATCACAAAAATATATATATTTTTTAAACTCATTGCATGTAACACTGTGAAGATAGAAGGCATTGTGCACATCTTTGTTTTTAATAGCTCTAAGATGCTCACTTATTCTATCCCTGAGCCTACGTGTGGTTTTACCTATATAAAATCCAGGGCAGGAGGTACAGGTTGCTAGATAAACCACGTTGGTAGAACTGCAGTTACATTTACCAGGACATTTTAAGGTCAAATTTGAACTACTTACTGATACATACGGGCCATCATTAATGAACTTGCAAAACTTACAAGTCCCACATTTAAACATTAATGACCTGTATTGCTTTATTCTATTTTGATTTCTGTGCTCTTCCAAGATATTCTTTAAATTTATACCCCTACTATAAGCCACCAAGGGCTTGTGCCCAAGTTTCACCTTTGTTTCCTGTTCAAAACACAAGTCCCAACTTTTATGAATGATGTTAACTATAGTTGGGATCACGTTGTTGTACCGCAGCACAATGAGATCCCCTTCCCTACTTTTTCTGGGTAACTTCTTGTAGACCCCCACCCTTTTGTAACATCAGTGGGTATACTGCATGCCACTTTTCTTATATTTCACATTTCACTTTAGTCAGAATCTTTAGTGGGTACCCCTTCTTCATAAACAAACCTATCAAAATGTATAGTTCATTGTCAAAAGTTCTCTCATCACTAATGAGCCGTGAATACCTCACCATCTGTCCCTTTATTATACTTCTTCTTTGATGTTGGGGATGACAGCTGTTGTAAAAAAGTAAGTATTGGAAAAGTTTTTTTTCCTAAAAATAGTACTATGAAGTTTGTCATCCTCTTCATTAACCCAAAGATGTATATCCAGGAAGTCTATTTCTTTAGAACCCCATCTACTAGTAAACTTCAAAAATGAAGTTGTAGAATTCAAGTACTCAACAAATTCAATGGCTTCCTTTTCATCCCCTTGCCATAAAATTAGGATATCATCCAAGAATCTGCTATAAGTTTTGATTTTTTTTCCATATAGGGGGTGACAAAAAATGTATTTTCTTTCCCATTCCAGTAATACCAGGTTGGCAAATATGGGGGCACATTTTGCCCCCATAGCCACACCTGATATCTGGTTGAATAACTCCCCCTCAAATGCAAGGATTTTTTTTTCTCAGAACAATTTCCATGATTTCCACCAAAAAATTGACTTTGGTCTTATCAACTTTCTCACTTTTCATTAAACTTTCCTGAAACATATCAAGCCCACTATCATGTGGAATAACAGAGAATACGTTTATGACATCTATTGTCAAAAATGAATAGTCTACTTCCCTGCATGATTTCAGTCTTTCAAGACAATGCCAGGAGTCCTTAACAATATGTTCGGCATCCCTCACCACTGGCCCTACTGTCCTATCTACACAAGCTGCCAAAGGATCAGTTTTTGATCCCTTTGCTGATGCTATAGGTTTAAAGGGAGGAATTTGTGGGTTTTTGTGGATTTTTAGGTATGCCAAAAATCTTAGGTGTTATAGGTGTCTCCACTGTAAGAAATTTCAAGTTGTTCTGATCAATGACCCCTTGAAAAAATGCATTGAACAGGAAAAAAAAACAATTCTCATATAAGCCCTGTTAACTTTGTTTCTAGAGGCCCTAGCATATGTGGTGGGGTCATTAAGCATCTCAAACATCTTAGATACATAATCTATTTGGGGCATAATAACTAAACCCCCACCTTTGTCCGGTTTCATAATCCGGAGGTTGTCATCCCTAGCTCGGGGTGTCAGGACGCCATTTTCCTTTTCCAATAAATTTTCCTGTCCTTCATTTCTTACTTTTGTCACTTTCCTCATCTCTTTTTCAGCCATTCTTTTTCAAACAAGGCTGTTTCAAAGTGATGGGGTGGGGTAAACACACTTTTCCTTCTCTAAAGATGCTGGAAATTGTAACAAAAAACTATGAAAATAAGTTGTCTGTTTTACAGACAGAAATTATTACATTAAATCAAAGTATTATGAATGATTTGTTGTTTGAGCAATATCAGCATAAATACTGTTAAGTTTTAAATGATGTAGAAGTGTTTGTTAAAGACAATATAAATACTGAACAGCATAAACTAGCTAGAGACAAAGCTGACTATGAAAACAATAGAGCATCTCCCACTGATGGAACAACTAGAATTGTTAACAAACCTGGGCATTATAATGAGAAAGGGAATGATTATAATTTACAAAATTGTTCAAGGAATGAAGGTGAAATGTTTGGTGAAGAATGTGATGATGAGGAAGTTTTTTTAGAACAAGAAGTACAACCCAGGAGATCAGAAAGCTTGAAGAACCAAGTAAATTTGAACTCCAGGAATCAGCAGAACTACCCATACAACAGGAGGAAGGGGGGGGGGGGAGAAGGAGATGGAACTAACCCCTTTTGTAGCAAGACAACATGATATTGAAGGAGTGAGTTTTACAACTGTGACAATTGTGATGACAGGGAAATTGGTGATGTTTTGAAAGACATGGTTGATTTGTTTAATAATTGTGACAACAGCAATGATCTTGAGACTAGTGAAGTAACAAATTCTGATGCTTTGCTAGAATGCGAAATTATTAAAAATCAAGGTTTTGCGATTTATAACTTTAGTGATTTAAAAATGGATGAAACACACTTTGAATTATTGAAAAAGGGTCTCTCCTTTGTCCCTGAATTTAGGTCAGATATAGTTGACAATTTAATTAATCTGAAATTGTATGTAAGACAGCTAAATCTGAGACTGTTTTTTCAGGAGCAGTCTACTTCTACTATAGAGGGGGGGGGCTGGAATTAGAGAAGGAAAAGTGTGTTTACCCCACGCCATAACTTTGAAACAGCCTTGTTTGAAAAAAAAATGGTTGAAAAAGAGATGAGGAAAGTGACAAAAGTAAGAAATGAAGGACAGGGAAATTTATCGGAAAAGGAAAAAGACGTCCTTACAGCCCTAGCTAGGGATGACAACCTCCGGATTATGAAACCAGACAAAGTTAGGGGGTTAGTTATTATGCCCCAAATAGATTATGTATCTAAGATGTTTGAGATACTTAATGACCCCACCACATATGCTAGGGCCTCTAGAAACAAAGTTAACAGGGCTTATATGAGTATTACTTTTTTCCTGTCCGATGCATTTTTTCAAAGGGTCATTGATCAGAATGACTTGAAATTTCTTACAGTGGAGAAACCTGTAACATTGTAGATTTTCAGCATCCCTAAAATCCAAAAAAACCCACACAAATCCACCCTTTAGACCTATACTATCAGCAAAGTGATCAAAAACCTGAACCTTTGGCATCTTGGGTGGATAGGACAGTAGGGCCAGTGGTGAGGGATGTTGAACATATCGTTAAGGACTCCTGGCATTGTCTTGAAAGACTGAAATCAAGCAGGGAAGTAAAGTATTCATTTTTGACAATAGATGTCATAAACTTATTCTCTGTTATTCCACATGATAGTGGGCTTGATATGTTTCAGGAAAGTTTATTGAAAAGTGAGAAGGTTGGCAAGACCAAAGTAAATTTTTTTGTGGAAATCATGGAAATTGTTCTGAGAAACAATTTCCTTGTGTTTGAGGGGGAGTTATTCCACCAGATATCAGGTATGGCTATGGGGGCAAAATGCTCCCCCGTATTTGCCAACCTGGTATTACTGGAATGGGAAAGAAAACACATTTTTGACACCCCTATATGGAAAAAATCAAAACTTATAACAGATTCTTGGACGATATCCTAATTTTATGGCAAGGGGATGAAAAGGAAGCCATAGAATTTGTTGAGTAATTGAATTCCACAACTTCATTTTTGAAGTTTACTAGTAGATGGGTTTCTAAAGAAATTGACTTCCTGGATATACATCTTTGGGTTAATGAAGAGGATGACAAACTTCATAGTACTATTTTTAGGAAAGAAACTTTTTCTAATACTTTACTTCATTACAACAGCTGTCATCCCCAGCATCAAGGAAGAAGTATAGTAAAGGGACAGATGGTGAGGCATTCTTGGCTCATTAGTGATGAGAGAACTTTTGACAATGAACTATACACTTTGATAGGTTTGTTTATCAAGAGGGGGTACCCACTAAAGATTTTGACTGAAGTGAAATGTGAAATAAAAGAAAAGAGGCATGCATTATACCCACTGATATTACAAAAAGGTGGGGGGGCTACAAGAAGTTACCCACAAAAGAAGGGAAAGGGATCCCATTGTGCTGCGGTACAACAGCTTGACCCCAACTATAGTTAACATCATTTATAAAAGTTGGGACTTGTGTTTCGAACAGGAAACAAAGGTGAAATTTGGGTACAAGCCCTTGGTGGCTTATAATAGGGGCAGACATTTAAAGAATATATAGGAAGGGCCCAGAACTCAAGATAAAATAAAGCAATATAGGTCATTAATGTTTAAATGTTGGACTTGTAGGTTTTGCTAGTTCATTAATGATGGCCCATATGTATCAGTAACGAGTTCAAATTTGACCTTAAAATGGTCCTGGTAAATGTAACTGCAATTCTACCAGAGTGGTTTATCTAGAAACCTGTACCTCCTGCCCTGGATTTTATATAGGTAAAACCACATGTAGGCTCAGGGATAGAATAAGTGAGCGAGCACCTTAGCGGTATTAAAAACAAAGATGTGCACAATGCCTGATATCTTCACAGTGTTACATGCATTGAGTTTATTTATTTATTTTTTTGTGATAGATAGAGTGGTGCAAAAAGAAAATGGGGGAGATGAAAAATTGGAGGTTGAGGCAAGAGAGGTAAAATGGCAACTTAAACTAAATGCCACTGTAGCTCCAGGACTTAATGATGCTATTTCACTGATACCAATACTAAAACAAAGGGCTCTGGTTGTATAGAAAAAAGAAAATAAGTACTGCCTAGTTTGCTTATTTGCACATGCTGAATATTTACAGCAACAATTTAAAAAAACATGTTTTATATATGAATTTCTTGTAAAAATATTTTTGGTTTGTTATATACAAATGAACATTTAAATGTATCGAATTGCATTGTATGTCTTTAAATGAGATGACGTATTTAATTGCATGCATATTTTACACTGGGTTACTTAAGGAGAGTCCTATATGTATTGTAATTGACTCCAAAGAAGCCTGTTATATGTAAGGTGAAAGTGTTAAGTCTGTTGTGCTATTAAACATGTTTTTAGTATTTGTTTGCTTCCTGTGGCTGGAATATTTATTTTCATTTTATTATAGTACAAATCAGCATTCATCTAGCATTTGTATACCCAGTCCTGTCAAATGTAAAGTTGTATGTGACTGTGTGTGTGTGTGTGTGTGTGTGTGTGTGTGTGTGTGTGTGTGTGTGTGTGTGTGTGTGTGTGTGTGTGTGTGTGTTTTTCCAGAGGAATGATTTCTGGCCCATTCACACACACTGAACTTCCCATTGTCCATGTTAGCACTCCTGCTGATGCCAGTCACCTTGAAATAGCCCCCTGGCCAAGTCTTACACCTGTAAGCTAAGTGGCATTTGCGATATGTGTGTAATGCTGTAGTATAGAAAACTAGCTGGGTAGGAGTTCTAATCCCAAATATGGCAACTGTGAAACTCTGTGTGTGGAGATGAATGATTTTGAGGCCATTTACATTCACTACACCTCCCTTTGCCCTACTTTAGCATGCATGCTGATGTCAGTCTCCTTGAAATAACCATTTGGCCAAATTCTAGCTCTATAAGCTACGTGGTACTTGTGATAACTGTGTAAGACTGTAGTGTAGCATACTAGTTAAGTAGGAGTTCTAGTCCCAGACATGGCAACTGTGAAACTGTGTGTGTGTGTCTTTGATGATACTTGATTTTATGGACATTCACACTTACTACTCTTCCCTTACCCCTCCTTTAGCACTGCTGCTGATGTTACTCAACTTCAAAGATACCTTTGGACAGTTGTCAAACATATAAGCTCCATGGCACTTGTGATAACTGTGTAATACTATAGTGTAGCATACTAGTTAGGTAGGAGTTTTATTTCCAGACATGACAACTGTGAAACTGTGTGTTTGTGTGAGAGAGTGTGTGTGTCTTTGATGATACCCGAGTTTATGAGCATTCAAATTTCCTACTCTCCCCTTACCCCTCCTTTAGCACTGCTGCTGTTGTTATTCACTTTCAAAGATTCCTTTGGATAGCTCGCCAACGTATAAGCTCCATGGCACTTGCAATCTCTGCGTAATACTATAGAGTAGCATACTAGTTAGGTAGGAGTTCTAATCCCAGACATAGCAACTTTGAAATTGTGTGTGTTTGTGTGAAAGAGTGTGTGTATCCTTTTAGAGACCTGATATTGTGGTCATCCACACTTACAACACTTCCCTTACCCCCCCCCTTTACTACTGCTGCTGATGTCACTCAGCTTCAAAGATACCTTGGCACAGCTCTGTAATATATAAGCTCCATGGCACGTGCCATAAATATGGAACAATGTAGTAGCAATAACTACATAGATATGGGTTTGAATCTCATTTGTGGCAAATGTTTGTGTGTGCACATATGTCTACATAAATATGCCTGTACCTCAAAGATTTTGGCCTCATTTACACCCAGTACACATCTCAGTGCCTGACTTTATCAGTCTTGCAGATATTTTTCACCTTAGACATGCCTGTTGCCAACCCTAAACCATGTAAGGTCAGTGGTGCATGGGGTAAATGCGTATCCATAATGGTCCAAAAAGATTGTTAGATAGAGGTTCAAATCTCATTCGTGGCAAGTGTTTGAGTGTGTACATGTGTATGCCCGTACCTCAAAGATTTTGGCCCCATTTACACCCAGTACACATCTCAGTGCCTGACTTTAGCAGTGCTACAGATATCATCCACTTTAGACATACCTGTTGCCAACACTAAGCCATGTAAATCAGTGGTGCATGTGGTAAATTCGTAACATAATGGTCCAAAAAAGATTGTTAGGTAGAGGTTTGAACCTCACCCCTGTCAAATTTAAATGTGTATGTAGGGTAAAATATTGTTTGGGATCTCTCACCCACTGCCTCACCCAATGCCAGTATTTACAAGGGCTGGTGATGTTCCTCACCTTAGACGTACCTTGAGACAGCATCCATCCTATAAGTTCTGTGGTGCATGCAATACGTCCTGTATACTGTAGTAGCAGTACATAGCAAGGTAGGAGTTTGAATCTCAATAATGGCAAGTGTGTGTCTGTACTCAGTATCCTATGTGGGGATTGCTGTGATTGTGTAATAACAAAATCCATTGGGGGGCAGGTTTTGCTAAATTATTATGTTGAGGACCTAGTATATGTCACAATGTTCACATTACATGGCCAACAGATGTCAAACAACGGAGAGGTTGGTGTATACAATCCACAGCCCTAAATGTGACAGTATGGATTAGTGAACAATATAGGCAACCCATCTATTACTCAAAGAACACTCTCCAACCCATGTATCATACACAAACACACTTGGCTAGGCAACAACCACTATATTGGTAGTTCCCCTGCATATTGCCTCTCAGATAGTAACCATGGTGTGATAGCAATGGACTACATGCCTGTTTACCACAACAGTGCCACTAACATCAGAAAGTACTTTGATGTGTTACATCTCCTGACTGTGTGTTATCCAGCAAGTAAAAGGACATGGCACCCTGTTCCAACCCCTCAGTAGCCAAATAAATGTGTACAGTGACCCTTTTGCCATGTTCCCCACTGGGCACCTGCAACAACTGTAGAGTCTGCTAACGTACCCTACAAAGGGAGTACCATGCCTTATACACATGCTCTGTATGGACAGATGCCACTAACTCCACTGAATACCCATATCATACTGTCAATGTAGGTGCAATCATGACCTCAAGTTGCATAGCCAGGTCTCACCAAATTAGGTCAGGAATGCTACATCAGCAGATACCAATCTGCCCACACAACATGTCCCAGAGACCTCAAGTACACTTCCACACATCAAAGAACATGCATGTGGGACATGTGCACAACCCAGACACTGCCCAAGTTAAGGAATATAGATCACATACATGGGAAGCAGTGCACATTACCGGCCACCCACAATAGTAACACAGATGAGTGGATGGTGAATACAGTACCCACCCCTCGGGACCACTCCAGGGACTACACCCCTGAGTCACACAGGGGACTATTGTAATGTAGCCTGATGCCAAGGTATTCCCTTGGCCTAGCCTTGTAGAGTCTTCAAGCCCATTCACCTACTACACACCCATGAAGCAATGAACCTATGGATCTCAGCACTGGCAAGTGTGTGTGTGTGTGTGTGTGTGTGTGTGTGTGTGTGTGTGTGTGTGTGTGTGTGTGTGTGTGTGGAGATGAATGATTTTGAGGCCATTCACACTCACTACACTTACCACTGCCCTACATTAGCATGCCTGCTGATGCCAGTCACCTTGAAATAAACCTTTGGCCAAGTCTCAGCCCTATAAGCTCCATGGTGCTTGTGATAACTGTGTAATGCTGTAATGTAGAAAGCTAATTAGGTAGGAACTCTAATCCTGGTCCTGGCAATTGTGGTAATATGTGTGTGTGTGTGTGTGTGTGTGTGTGTGTGTGTGTGTGTGTGTGTGTGTGTGTGTGTGTGTGTTTTGACACCTGATTTTGTGGATATTCACATTTACTATACTTCCCTTACCCCTTCTTTAGCACTGCTGCTGATGTCACTCACCTACAAAGACACCTTTGGACAGCTCTCCAACATGTAAGCTCTGTGGAGTGTGCAATAACTGTGTTACACTGTAACAGCAATGCATAGCCAGGTAGAGGTTTGAAACTCAGTACTGTTAAATGTGTGTGAGTGTGTGTGTGTGTCATCAGTATCCTGTGTGGAATGTGAGGTTATTGTGTCATAACACAATCCATTACATTGCAGGTTTTGCTACATTATTATATTGAGGACCTATATGTCCCAATGTCCACATTACAAGGCCAACAGTTGTCAAACACTGTAGAGGTTATTGTAGACAATCCAGAGCCATAAATGTCTACTGCCATGTGCAATCACTATGTGACAATATGAGTTAGTGAATATAGGCAACCATATAATACCCAGAGACCACTCTCCACCCACAGATTATACACAAACACACTTGGATCTTTCTCTCTTCCTTTCTTACTTTCTCTCAGTCTCTCTCTCTCTCTCTCTTCCCTCTCTGGTAGATGTGGAAAAATAAATCTGTTTTGCACAAGCAGCAGCTTGACTTTTGTAGGTAATGCTTATGATCAGCTGATGGTCTGTGCACGAGCTGGAGTCCCCCACTTGCTAATTGTATGTGAACCAGCTGTGGTATCATTCCTATAGCCAATTGCATGGAAACACACTCCTATAACTAAGCACTTCATGTGGGTGTTGTCCCTTTTCCTTCACTGTGAGCAGGACTTCATGCGGGTGTCTGACAAACAGCATCACAGAGGGTAGTTGGAAATACCTCTTACAACAAACACTGTGGAGACAAGCCAACAAACTGGAGAGGGATGTTCCAGACATTGGAACAGAATGTAAGTATTGCTGTTCTACATTTGAAATAATATTGGTTTAACAGGGTTTGTGTGAATATGGCTGTTCTGCATGATTTAAAGTCTGGCATGACAGTGTTATGTGGTTGAGGAAACTCTCACCTGTAGGGCTATCTACAGACTGGCCAGAGTTTGGTGTCTTAGATGTGGTGTGTTACTCACACATTTTCTGTCTTTATAAATGCAGTAGCATACTCTGATGATTGCATTCAGTAAATGGTGACATCCATGTGTGTTACTAACTTCATATCCCTCAGAAGAGATATGTCACAACAAACCCTGTTACACTAGCATTTTTCTCAGTTTATCACAGCAATATGTCAATATTAGCCATGTGTTTGTGCCCCTGTCCCCCAAGTCTGTCACACTTTGTCCATATATCATGCAGTAAGAGGTGCATATGTACAGTATATAATTATTTACTGACATCATTCCTGATATCAAGCCAGTGGTATATCAGACTGCAGGATATGCTATGTATAGGAGGCCATATATTTGAGGACAAAACATGGACATTCTGTTGTAGTCTGTACAATAGTGAGGTCTGTGTACATATGGAGATTGTTGACAGAGTGTCAGTATTGTGTAGCAGTGTATTGTGAATGTTATTTGGGTTGTGTACAGACTAGGGTAGATGTCAGTGATCTTGGTCCTGTTCTATCTGGCATTTCATGCTGCTCCAGTTTCTGGTACCCTATCAGCTTATATGTCTGTAGGGCCAGACTGAGACATGTCCCATACCACAGTCAGGCATCAGACTACACTGTGAATTGGGCCAGTATATGTAGGGTTAGTGCATGAGTGGCAAATATGACGATGGTTTTGATCACACAGTTCATTTACTGTACTATTAATTAGGATTACCATAATGTGACTGTGACTGCATTGAGATTGGTTGTGGGTATGCACTTTCACACTGGTGTCTGTTACTCTATGCTGTTACATGCCTGTAGTGCCTGCTATATTTGCAATTACATGTGTATTCCCCCTTAGGAAAATTGGGTTAGTGTTGTGGCAGTCTGACTGTAGTTTAGATAGTGCTTGGTGACATGCCTAGCAGCTCAGTGTATTTACCTAGCGTGATGCTATGTCCAGATATTTGTTAGATGTACTGTTAGCTGGCCACCATATGTGTTGTGCATTTCTGACAAAGCAGTGGGATGCTGTGAAGATGTATGTCACTAAATAGTGGGAAGTATGTGGGCTTGGAACATCTGCTCCTCCAGTTAATATGTGTTAGGACAGACAGGAGGGTGTGAATGCATCAACTGTGTGAGCTTATCTACTCCATTATTTGTGATATATCCCCATTTTCATGGCTGTAAACATGCCCTATGTCAGGCTTGGTCCACACGTCTTGCACTAAGGAGTTCTGTGTATACCTCTCAAATGACCAGATTGTTTGAGACTGTCCATGTCTATTGGTCATATTTCTATTGGATTCCAGAGGATCATTACTGTAATTTGTGTGGTACGTCACTATGATGATTTTATGATGTCTGTCAGTAACTGATGGCGTACATGTCAGTTTCCAAAGAGCCTTCCTTCACAACATGTCTGTTGACACAACCCCTGTTACTGTAGCAACAGTCTACATTTATAACTGCAATACTTACATTACTTTCCCTTGCACTAAGAAGTTGAGAGTTATGGTGCTGTGGTATGACTCCACTACATGTTATGGGCATATGTTAAATATACATACATAAATATATATATATATATATATATATATATATATATATATATATATATATATATAAATATACATACATAAATATGTATGTGTAGATATATATATATATATATATATATATATATATGGATCACCTTCAGATGCCCGAAATCGCATTTCACCGACACGGAATCCGACGGGTCGAAAACACCGACAACGCAGATGACCGACAAGGTGAAAACCCGACGGACTCGGTAAGTGTGCGATAGAGTGAGGGATTTCGTGTTAGGGAGCGGACAGGTAAGTGTGCGATAGTGAGGGACTGTGGGTTTAGGGGTGGGTTAAGTGAGTTAGGGTTAGGGTGCAGGTAGGGTGTGTGTGCGATAGTGAGGGACTGTGAGTTTAGGGGTGGGTTAAGTGAGTTAGGGTTAGGGTGCAGGTAGGGTGAGTGTGCGGTAGTGTCGGATCTTGGGGTTAGGGGTGGGTAAGTGAGTTAGGGTTAGGGTGCAGGTAGGGTAAGTGTGCGGTAGTGTCGGACCTTAGGGTTAGGGTTTGGGTTAGGGCTAGTGGATATGTTATGTAGTGTACTGTGTTGTTTACGTGTAGTGTGTTGGTGTAATGGTATTCGTGTTTTGCGTTGTCGGTATTTTTTGTTGTCGGTCTTTTGGTGTCGGTGATTTGTGTTTCGGCGGTTTGGCATTTCGGGCATCTGAAGGTGATCCATATATATATATATATATATATATATATATATATATATATATATATATATGTGTGTGTGTGTGTGTGTGTGTGTGTGTGTATGTACATGTATATATATATATATATATATATATATATATATATATATATATATATATATATATATATATATATATATATATATATATATATCCTTATGTGTAAACATGAGTGTTGTATATACCTTCTCAGATGTATCCCACCATATTTTTCTGATATGTGTATATTTAGATATAAAAACATGACTGATTCAACACTATTTTCACTAATAAGTAGTAAACAATTGTAGTAGTCAAAGTAGTTGTTCACTACTATTCAGTCCGTATACTGACTGATATATTTGAAAAAGTAACAGACATCTTTATAGCTCAGATGGTGTAGTGATTAAATACTGTGACTGTAATCAGGAGGGTCATGGGTTCAAGACTTGCAAGGGTTGTTCATTTTGTTGCCAGGGCAGAACAAGGACTGTTGGATACAGAGTGGTTAAAGCAGATTTGAGCAGCTTTAAGTGGGTTTGCATTAGTTTGCATGATGATACGCGGTGCTAACATATGGATAAATGAAAAGGTGCTTACACCAAATAGAATTTGCTTACCAGTGTGCAAATCTGCTTAGCATTTACATGTAAGCAATACTTACACCTCCTAAGCATAGCTCAGTCCTGGTAAACAGTGATCACATTCCAGTCTGATAAAATAGCAGGGTAATGACATCTTTAATAAGTGTATTTAATTCCATGTACATAACATGCTTCTATGTGCTGTCATTACAGTCGCAAGGGGTGTGAATATACTGTATGGGACACCTGAGTATACATGGGTAGTACCACAATCTTTTCCTCTTTGTATGTGTTTCATTCTTTGGTAGTATCCCAGGTTATATGCAGTCACACTTGCATGTATTGTATCATTACGTTACTACTTTTAAGAGATCTTTTCCGGGAAAGAGTAGATTGCAGATAGTAGTACTGGAACCATACACCCCTGCATGCAAATCTGGACTCTGAGTGTTGACTATCATGTGCTTGGTGTTTGAGCTGCATGTTTTTAAGTATCTCCTATTGGATATTGATCTGATATGTTAATATTAACAGTAGACTACTATGTTTTTAGGGCATGTCACTGAGGACTGCTGTCATGTAGTAATGGCATACCTATCAGTTTCAGACGTCTGTCTGTCAAAACATTCATCCTAATGCATAACCTGTTGGCTAACTAATTTCTGCCTGTCCTCTGTACAGATATGCATGTCAGGTATCCATCTTGGCTGCTTACAGGCAATTTCTGATTGACTGACACTGACATGTCTGCCCAGCTGTATTATGAATGCCACAGCTAGGAAACCCCACTCTGTATGCACCACATACCATGGATACCTCAACTAGACTACCACAGTCAACAGAACATGCTTGGGTACAGGTCCCTAACCCAGACACTGACCATGTTATGCAATATATGTGGCATACATGTCAACTGGAGCACCTCACTGGCCCTCTGCAAGAGAAAACCAGATGATTGGATGTTGAATGTGATTGTCACCTTGGGGATCACTCAAGTGGCATTGGTTGATAGATTCCCTGCTGACAAATGTCAGGTGGCATGATACCAGTGTACCCACATGCCCTATTCTTCTCATCTCTCCATGGACATTAGCCTGGTAAACACCTAGGAACACCTGCACCTATGGACCTCAGTACTGACAAATGTGTCACTGTGCATTACTGAGAATAACAGTGTCTGTGTGTTTTCAAATTTGTAGTTGAAAATACTCTGGGGGCCTTCTCACCACTACACCTCCCATTGCTATACTTAGAAATGGCTGCAGCTGTAATTCGCATTAAATGTACCTTGTTACACTCATCACCCTATGGGCTACCTGGAGCTTGCAGTACCAGCATAACACTGTTCTACAAATGGGTATATAGTTGTGGGTTACCCTCTGAGTCCTGGCAAAGGTGAGTGTGTGTATGTGTGTGCAATTGTGTGTGAGTGTGTATATTTGTAGGAGACAGCATTCTGAGGCCACATTCTCCAAATGCACTAAACCTTGCCATACATTATAAGGGATGGTGATGTTGCTGACATTAGGAGAGCCATGACAAACACTCACCCTACTATCCCTGTGGCATGTGCAATAAATTCATATCCCTGTAGTAGCACTGATTAGATAGACAAAGGTTTGTATTGCAGTCCTGGTCAATGTGTGATTGTGGGAATGTCAGAGCATTAGCATGGGTTTCAGTAAGTACAATATCCAATGTGAGGTGTGGGTGCTGGGTATACTGTCTTTACACCTTGGTACTCTAGTACATGTCCCAAGATCCACTGTATGAGGACCGCTGTCACCATTAATCATGGAGGTAACTGATGACACTATCCAGCCCAATGATGCATGTGCTGTGTGCAAAAACTCTGTAACAGTATGGACTCACTGACAAGGTAGTTAGCACTGCTAATCCCAGGTCTGTCAAATGTGTCTATGACTGTATGTGTTTGTCAATGTGTATATGACAGTATGTCATACTATGTATTGTTCATTAATACCCAGTACATCCCCCATTACCATACTGTACAAGGCCTGGTGATGTTCTTCACTTAACAGGGACACACCTCACCCTACAAGCTTTGTGGTGTGTGCAATTAAGGCCAAACACATTAGCAGCAATAAGTACCTAGGTGGGGGTTCACTCTCAGTGTTGCCAAGTAAGTGTGTTTGTATATGTGAAGGGATCTACTTCAGTTTGCAGAAAATATATTTCCCAGGAGATCATTTGTCCGAGAACTAACTGGCAAAAGGTAACATTTCAAAGCAATCATCTTGTGGAAATTAATTCCATCAAAGCTAGTAGTGGATGTGTAAATGCCCTCTTCTCCACTGTACAGCTGTACAGCGATACTGGAGTTGGTATATATATATAGTTGGGTGTGGTTGTTGTGGGCACAGCCACCCAGATTGGGGTTATTGTTGTGTGTATCCCCATGCTTAGTGTACTGTTATACTGTACTGTTTATGTTAACAGGTTAAGTAGTTGTTAATCACACTATGTGTGGTTCTACGCCACCCCGCACCCTCCAAAGTGGGGGGCTGTGCACCCCACACCAGCACACCTATGTTTACCAATTCCAGTACTGCCCTACATTGGGGAAGAGAACATATACCCTGCCAGTACCATTGTCAATGACATAAAACTGGTGGCCTGATTATTTACTGATGTGATGTTTTGGCAATTAGGTCTTGGTGGAATTACATAGGCCAAAATGAGTTCACTGCAAAATGAAGTACATCCATGTGAACAGTATTCTCTGTGTATTGCATCAACACCAAAGCCTCTGTGTGTGTGTTATTCACAAACATTTGGTGTGTGCCACCCAGTATACTTACCATTGTCCACTGTAGAAAAGCTGCTTACATCAGTCACCATGCACTCACCTGTATACACCCCTCAGACCTCTCAGCCATGTGGCACATGCAGTAACTGTTATACAGACCTTTTAGGTATGTTCAGCTGTACCTGGGATATGACACAGTCAATGTGTCACCACAGTGCCCCACCCCTTGTAGGAAAGGACAGCAGACCAACATCCTGCTGACACATAGACACCTAGAACACAAACAGAATACATTATGGAGATCACAATCAGTCAGTGTTAATAACAGCTATAATGCATCATGGCTGGACAGCTACACACCCTGATGTGTAAACATTAATCATTCCAGCTCAGAACACGTTAAACAGCATTACATTGCTACCCCTTAGTACATTCACTCTGTGCATCAGAACCATATTAGCATGTCTTTGCATCGATGGTATGGATGACAGGGATGTGGCACAGGTATCATCATATGCACAGGGTGTGTTGTGGGTTTGCCAGAGGCCTAGGCTGAGCTGTTTGGTTGACATCATGTGTGTGGGTTAGGGGGTTCTTTATTAAATGGCCTGTGCACAAGTGGTGTGTGTAGGTATGGAGGTGCCCTAGCTGTGTTGGTGATGTGTATGTATGCATACATTTCTGCCATGTGGCTGCCCTGTACAGGAGTATGTTGTACAGCTGCAGACCATACATGGTAGGGTGTACAATTCACTATGTCCGACCACGGACACTGGAACTGTGCCTGCCAGGGGTTGCACGGGCACTACCAGGCAGAAGCCCAGATATGGTATTCTCCCCTGATGATGACAATTGTCCACTGGATACGCGTCCTGTTGGGATCAGCCAGGACCACGTGCATGTCGCCTGCTGCATTTTGGTGTGGATAGCATCTCCCCTGCAGTGCTGATACTGCCACTATGGGAGCAGCCATGAGTTGTTGCACGTCCATATAGACCTCCACCTGTTGGCGTTGCTGACCTACGTCCATGTGGCTGACACCCTACTCCCACCACATGCTCTATCACAGACACCACATGGTTGAGGATTCCCACCATCTCACCCAACCCTCTATCCATGATCTCTGCAAAATAACAGTGGGCACCTGCAAGATCACAGATGTAGTCACGTACAGCAGGAAGACTAGCCCTCTGGAGCCTCAGACTATCTCTGGTGTAATGTTCCATATGGCCGGAAACATATGTCTGTTGACACCTGCTGTGGCACTTCTGCCAGGTGCATGATGGCCAGCAGCCCTCCTACGAGCACCCTTGTACATCTGCCTGTGTGGTACCTCGCCGGTCATCTGGCTATGGCTGCTGTGTACAGACACACTTGCCATAGTCACCACACTTTCCTGTCCCATGCCACCACCCGCCAACTGTCCCTCATCTATGGCCACTGGTGATGGAGTATGTATGGGCATTGTGACTGTGTGCGGGGATGGGGTGGATAACAGTGGATGTCAACCAATGGCACAGATTCAGCCCCTGACAACCCAGCCTGTGCTTTACTAGGCCTATCATCCTTGTCAGAGTCTGTATGGACACTAACATCAGTCTGCCTGCAGGAGAGACCCTGACCCACCTCGCCACCTGTGAGAGGCAGACAAGAAATGTAAATTAAGACCTGTACATTATGGTTTACTTCTACACACACTCACTCTCTCACACACACACACACACACACACACACACACACGCACGCACGCGCACACACGCACGCGCGCACACACACACACACACACACACACACACACACACACACACACACTCTTACAGGTGAGGTGGCACAAAGATATTACACAGACCTCATTACCCAACAGTCAACATGCATGACATATGGCACTCAACAGCATGCACTGCAGCCATATTCAATCCTTGTTACTAGCATTATACATCTCTGTGATGCATGAGTTGTGTTAGTAGGTGACACCCCTTCCCCTGAAACACAATGCACCCATGTGCACAGTATTGCTGTGCACCTGTACAGCACACTAGCATGTACTGTGCACCATACCTCACAAGTGTACACACCATTGCTGAATGTGTATATATGTGACAGTTATGCTTGCTCTGTTGCTCACAGTCCCTATGCATTTGTCTGACACATACCTGGGATGATATGAGGACTGATTCAATAATTAATGCCTGTCCTTTGATTTGCAGATCTCATCATCAGTGCATGTATGTGCAATAGAATCCAGTTACACTGACAACCTTCAAAGCTTAATGTGGATATGAGGAGTGTACACACCCTTGTTGACTTGCCAGTCTCTTCTATGATATGCAATGGGGCCACAATACTGCATTTGTTAACATTACACACACCTGATATGTGACATATGACTTGTGCAATCCAATGCAGTGTCATACAAATGTGTTAGTCGTGCAGATGCTGAATGAGATGCATACAATATGTGGTTTGCATAAGTATGCACACCCTTAACACAATGGTTTGTTGAAGCACCTGTTAAGTGAACTACAGCAGTCACTATTCCTGGAAAGGGTATACTAGCAAGACCCATCTTCACTTGCCATTATTTGGTCACTCTGCCCTACAGATGTCCCCCAACTCTGCCAGATTGCAAGGTCAGCTCATGTACACAGCTCTTGGAGATCACAAAGTAGCTTCACTAATGCTGTAGAGTCAGGGTTATGTCTGGCACAATTCATAACCTTGACAGTGTTCAGATACAGCTATTCTTAGCAAGCTTTGGATGTATGCTTCAGTTCACTGTTGTGTTTCAAGCTGACACCTCTCACCATCCTCAGCCTTATTGCAGATGCTTGACAACTCTGGGCCACACATGAGTGTTATTTTGCAGTGTTCCAAATTCCAAACACCATGTCTACCAGCCTAGTTCCAGCTAATGAACAGCAAACCTAAAGGTATACACTGGCACCAGCAAGCTAAATATTGGGGATGGTGGCCCTGAGGTGGAGTGAGATGTTGCTTGTGCACAACACATATCTTTATAAATATTGTCTGTAGGTTTGAGCCTTGGTATCATGACACCATTACACATTGCAACACATGCCTTTGGGAGACTTGATGTTATGCTTATGCTACCTGTAGAGAGCTCTGGATGATGTACCATGTGTGATAACTTTTCCATCTGATTACACTAACCCATAGGCCACACTCATGCAGAATCCAGGCAATTATCAACACAGGTACTGCACAGGCAGTACTTGCTAGACATTCCTGCAAGTCACTCAGTGTTGCTGCATGTTTCTGGGCAGCCCCAATGACCAGTCTGCAACATGTTTTGTCATCTGTTTTGGATGGGCATCTTTTTATTTTCTACATCAGTGTTGTCCCATACTTCATACACACATACATGACTGTCTGCACTGTTTGTCATGGTGTATGCAATAGTGAGGTAAGGCTACTTTTCCCACTCCTGAGTGCTACCTCTCAGATATGGGATCCATTTCATGGTTTGTAAGATGTGTGCAAGCCATGGCTACCTCTGTTGCAGGTGAGTGGGCAAATTTCATGGACATACTTCTTGGACAGTAGTCCATTACTTGGTGTGACATTGAGGCCCTGTATTTGATGGAAGGTGTATACTCAAGAAGAGTGAATGCTGTCAGTACATCACAAGCTGCTTCCACAATATGTTATTTGGAGTGTGTGCACACATATGCTTCCAGTGTTTGTTAAGGTATGTATTCCCCATATTTGTTGTCCTAACATAGGATTCCATATTACACATTCATTGCTCATGTTAGGATCACATTACAGGTTGTAAAAGGTGTGGAATGTGGTATTGTGGTTTGCCGTTGTTTCTATCAGGAACAGTTGCCATTGTAATACTGGTGTATACACTGTTGTAGACACTGTATAAGGGTAATGTTGCAGACATGTCCCCATTGTAGGCCATTTGTCCCACCATTATGTTCATCTCTGTCCACACATCTTGCACTGACAGGTTGTTAGGTATACTGCAGGACTCTTGCATACCCGTCAGATATGCCACCATGGTGACCACTGTGATGCAGTGCAGTTAACACCAACAAAAAGTGAACATGTACAAAATGCACTATGGGTAGGTGTGTTAAATGTGTGCATGACAAATAGCATGGCTATGCCATGGCCTGTGTATTGGCAAACCTGAACAAAACAACTCCATACTCACCAGCTACAGGCTGTTGCCCCAGTTGTATACCAGATGGACCTAAATAGTTGTGTGAGAGAAGTAATGTCAGTAGCCACACCTGTGGCATTGGTACAGGGTGGGACCAGCATTTCAACATATCGACAGTACAATCCCACAATGCTAGAGATTATGCACATCTGTTCATTACTATACTGCAGCAACAGACTATCTTATCTGACATATGGATGTAGATACTTTACAGATGAAAATGGATAAGCAACAGTGGTCTAGTAATGTGCCCTGGGGCCATACCTGCACACTCCTCGTCCATTGTGTGGCTGTCACCCACCTCCACAATGCTGTCTTCAGCCTGGTGGCTTGTCTGGTGGGCGGGTGCCCCAAGGCTGGTGAGGAGCTCCTCAGCATGTGTCAGTGGGGGTTGGATGGCATGACCCCCACCTATGGCTAGCTGGTTCCTCCTAACTGCAGCAGCATGCTGATGGGTGTGGTGGATCAGATCTGTGCACCGATGTCACAGCTGCTCATATTTTTGGTTATGCAGGCTGACATCATTTACCTGGAAGACATAAACAGGAAAAAAGGTCACAGGACCTCATATGGTTGTCTATGTGCACATCAACAGTGGATATTACTTGCAAATAATCCAGGCTATACCATAACACTGTAAACTGTCAAGGCTTTGACATCTTGCATTACAGTCCTGACCCTGACCTGTCCAGTTCCCCCAGTGTTGAACACTTAATGGCATAATCCACTATTCACCATTCATTTCTGTGTAGAGGGATGACACTGGCCATCTTCCATGTGGATGGTGGCATGTCTGTGTTTGATTGTAGTGTGTGATGGAACTGTGAGCACATGCCTGTGTTCATGTAGGAGGAAAACCGTGATGTTCTCATGCCGCAAGGAGACTTGCTGTTGTTGCCATCAGTTGGCATTATGTCATTGCTCACCACTGATGCGGGCAGGAGTGTGGTTGATGTGCATATCCCCCTGTACTAATGTTGTGGACAGGGTGCCACTGTTCCTGCCTATCCTGTCTGATGCAGGTTTCCTATATCCATAGCATGTGTGTATGAGGTGTGCTTTACCCCCAGAAAAGGTTGACTTGTGTTACTGACTCTGAGACTGCATACATATGTGGAAACATGGTTGCAATTGGCCTTGGTAGTTTGAATACGTCTGATTTCTAGTCATAGTCAGCCTTACAGGAAGTCACCTGTGAACCTACATGCTTGCTCAGATAGAGGTGCATTTGCTTCCAAGTTGTGGTCTGCACCTATGTGTCCCTGTACAGCCACTATAGCAACCTATTATGTGCTTTGTGTCTTGCTGCTGTCCACCAAGGGGGATTACTCTATCGTTGGTGGAGGATGGTTGTACAGGTCAGGTACTGCTGACTCCATATAGCTACAGTGGCTATAACGTGTACACACCCTGTTACAATGCATGGTACTTGTGCAGTTCTAACATGACCCCACAAAAGTACATGTCAACACAATCCCCACCTGTGATGTGTCTTGTAGCCTGCTCAGTTCAATAGGGAACATAACAACATGTCCTGTGGAAACATATGGGAATTAATACTCAGTACAGTACGCCAGTTGAATGTATGTGCACACCCTCACACTGATATGTTGTGTAAATAGGTTCATAGGTTCATAGGTTCATACTAGGCTATCTGCCCTAGGGCATTTATAAGCCTAGCCAGAATGTGTTTGGCTTTCGCCACCCATTTTAAATTAATTTTGCTATGCCCTTTTTTTGAGGTTAGTATACTGTGCCTCTGTCTAACAGTGACACAGAAGTGATACCCGGGGTAAACCTACGATCTCCCATCCACTTATCAAGATTCCTCTTGAAGAGAGTCAATGAGGGACTCTGCCTAACCTGGACTGGGATTTTATTCCAGAGTGAAGGGAGCCTCTGGGTTATGAATCTGTCCCTCCAGCATGTCCTATTTATTTCAGTGCTGAGGTTCAAGTCTCTTGAGTGCGTAGCTCGATGGGATTTAGATTTTCTGAGGTGCAGCATGTCCATTAATTCCGGGTTGGACATGGCTTTATACGTCAAGCACAGATCGCCTCTGAACAGGCGGTATGCCACTGAGTAGAGCTGGAGTTTCTTTAACCGGGCAGCATATGGCATCTGTTTGAGTCCTTTGATCCTCTTGGTGAGGTACTTTTGGGGTCTTTCCAGTTGCTGCAGGTGTCTGGTAAGGTACATCCCAAAAGGGGCATTGTACTCAATTATGAGCCTGATGAGGGATGAGTAAAGAGGCACAATGACCTCCCCTGATCTAGATGTGAATCCCTTCATGATTAGGTGGGCTATATAAAATGTTTTTCTAACCATTTTGGCCACATGGTTGTCAAATGAGAGATTGCTATCAGCTTGGGTCCCCAGGTCCCTAATTACTTCTTCTGTACTTAATGGATTACCACCTATGTGGTAATTTGTGGGCACTTTGTTTTTGCCAAAGGGGATGACTATACACTTATTGGCGTTTAGCTTGAGGCCATGGCTCTGGCACCAGTTGTCTATTTCTATGAGGCCCTTTTGGAGGATGCTTGTGTCGGCTGGAGAGTCGATTATGGCGCCCAGTTTGCAGTCATCTGCGAACTTGGTCAGCCACAGTCCTTCCGTGTTGGCCTGTACCTCTGAGAAATATATACTGAACAAGAGAGGTCCCAGGACTGAGCCTTGTGGGACGCCACTTGTAACTGGTTTGGAGTCTGACATGGCTCCAGCAATTCTAACCATGTGGGTTCTGTCCTTGAGCCAGTTTGCAACCCATCTAGTGACATAGGGTTTATATTTAAGCTGGTGAGCTTATCTATAATGCCCGAGTGGGGTATTGTATCGAAGGCTTTTGCGAGGTCCAGGTAGGCTGTGTGGACCACCTTCCCCTTGTCAATGGCCTTGGTGACTGTTTCAAAGAAATCAACCAGGTTTAAGAGGCAGGATCTTCCCTTAACAAAGCCGAACTGGGTAGGATCCAGTGTCTGTAGGTCCCCAATATCTTTATTTATGAGGTCCATGATTATCCTTTCCATAGCTTTGCAGACCAAGCTAGTCAGGCTTATGGGGTGATAGTTTCCAGGATCCGTTGAGGCACCACCTTTGTGGAGAGGGACCACAGTTGCTGTACGCCACGCTTTGGGTACATATCCTGTAGTAAGGCTGAGATTTAACAGTAGTTTTATGTTTGGGTTTAGCTCTTCTTGGAGCTCATGTAGGACGCAGCCCGGGACACTGTCTGGTCCCATTGATGCTGTGTTTTTTGCTTTGGAGAGGGCGGCTCTTACCTGAGCATCCGAGATGTCAGGGGGGCAGCACTCTGCTGGAATAGATATTTGCCCTTTTGGTGGGGAGGGGGGGGGAGAAGTTTGCGCTGAACTTGTCAGCTAGGATGTTGGCAATGTCTGTGGGTTCGGTGTATTTTTTGTCATTTTGGACTAATTCTGAGCATATCTGGGAATTACCACCCAGGTTCCTAACATAACTAAAGAAAGCCTTGTGATTATCCTTAGTGTCCTGTGCAATTTTTCTCTCGAAGCTGGCCTTAGATGATTTTATGAGTGCCCTTAGTTTTTTGCTAATACTGATCAGAGATTCCTTCCCTTTTTGGAATTTTGCTCTATCATTTAGTAGCTTCCTCCTTCTATTGTATAGCTTGTTTATGGCTGGGGTCCACCAGACAGGACGTCTGCCTTTGAAGGATTGATTCTTGGTTTTATTTGGGATCGCATGATCCATGCATTCCTGAAGGTGTTCATAGAATGCGTTTATAAAGGATTCTGCGGTCTGGGCCGTATTTTCCACAGGCCCGGGGGCTTTGAAGGATTCCACCTCAGTTTTGAGGTGGCAGTTTTAAATGGATCTATATCACATAGTCGAACTAGCAGAAGTTTGAATACTTGAATATCAAACCTTAAACTTTGAAAATCATGAAGCACGAACACTTAAAAGTTTGAAACAGCCATTTTCGAAAAGTTTCAGTTGGCCTTACCAAACTGACTGACGTATAGCATCATTATGATGTAATTATTAATATTCATGAAGTGAAAATATTAAAAAAACAAATGTAAATGTCTTTATGAGTAAATGTACTAATAAAGGATTAACATACAGTGAATAAACCTAATAAATCGCATTATGATAATTTGTACAAGTTACATTAGGTAAAAATGCTTAAATATGAAGTCAGTACTCTGTGTTTTGTGCTTTTATCTCTGACCAAATTGTAAAATGGCTGCCAGTTCTCATCCTGCTCCTGGAACAGTAGGTGAAATTTATGAAACTGCTATGTCGCAATTAAAAACTGACATGTTACATGTAGATGGCTATCTCTATAATTTAGAGAAAAGCATAAAAAGTAAGCGATACTGGTGTTGTAGATTAAAAATGCTTCATAAATGTAAAGGAAGGGCCATTACTGAGAAAGTAGTTGACGGGGAACTACTGTTGAAATCTGTTGGTCCCTTCCACCCTTCTGATATTACAGAAGTAGAAATGTATAAAGCATGCCATGAATTGAAAGAAACTGCAAGTTTATGTACAAACACACCAGCTATAGTGGTGGATGACACTGCTGCTAACACATCTGTGGAAAGCATAGTTAGTTTGCCTTCTAGGAAGTCAATGCTGCAACAGGTAAATAGAGTCAGACGAAGAAAGATGCTTAGCTATAGGTTTGTACCTGGGACAATAAATACAGTAGACACAACAAAGTGTACTTAAAAGCAGACAGCTTTTATACAACAACTTAAGGTAGATATCTACAGCAATACTCATGTGTTGGTATTTAGTGCCAAGGAAAATTTACAAGATCTATGCTCTACAGACATATGGTTTATGGATGGTATATTTTTAACAACTGGAAGACTTTGCAGACAGCTGTACACTATCCATGGTTTGATAACCTTTGCAGATACTACAAAATGTTTACCACTCATTTTTTGTTTAATAAAGGCGTACAACTATCTTTGGGAATGTGTGTTTCATTTACTGTCATCACTTCAGTTAGAATGTACAGTGCAGTATATTGTCCCAGACTTTGAATTGGCCGCTATTAAGAGCGTTAGATATAATTTCAATGTGGTACATAGCAAAGGTTGTTTGTTTCATTTTAGTCAAGCAGTATGGAGGAAGGTTCAATCACTCGGACTATCCACATTATATTGTACAAATGCTAAATTTCACTTAGATGTTAAGAAACTCATAGCTCTCTTTCCTTAATGAGGAAGATGTCGTTGCAACATTTAATACACTAAGTGAGACTTTTTCCCCCTGAGGGTAAAGATCTGCTGTCTTACTTCTCTGATGTTTACATTTCAGGGCTACCCAAAAAACAGCAAAAGAGAACTTCTGTTACTACCAGACTTCCCCCCCATATTCCCAATGCAGTTTTGGAATGTGCACTTTCTTAATCAACTGTCATTGCCTAGAACACAAAATTATGTAAAGGGATGGCACAGGCATCTTAGATGCTTGCTATGTAGATGGATTTCTGATATAATATCTGTTGTAAGTGTTCTTGTCAGAAAGCAAAACATAACTGATGAGACTAGACTACAGATGAAATCAGGATGCCCTTCATCACCAAAGAAAAGAAAAAACATGGCGAGACAATGTAGATTGCAGGTTGTCTTACAAAACAGATCTGAGTACACTGCAGTTGACTTTATCAATGCAGTCGCCATGCTACTGAAAGTGTAGTTATTTGCAGTTCAAATGTGAATGCACGACAGGTTGTATATATTTTCTTTTATAGTTGCACATTGGTGTGAATTAGTGGTCTGATTGTACACATATATTTAGTGTTAGATATGTAGTTATGTACGATGTGTGTATTATGATTAACACAGGGAAATTATACTTTGCTTTGCATTATGAGTGTTTTAGTGTTAGTCTGTTTCTCTTCTATTAGTTTTATTTCCGGAAGCACAGGTGCGGAGCTGGCCAACCATTGCAATTTGCATTTAACAATTTTGTTATTTTCAGCATTCGGAACTTTGCACTTTCGAAGTTTAAGGTTCGATATTCACGTATTTGAACTTCTGCTAGTACAACTACATGATATAGACCCTGTGTAAACACCTGCTGAGATGATTACAGCATCCATTTGTCTTGGTTTGTACTCTAATGTCATATCACATCTTCACTTGGCAATGGTTGCTCACCTTCCATGAAACAACGTTGCTTCTTTTTTAATAAAATTGTACAGGTTATGGGTCACATTTGAGGTGAGAAACATTTTGACATGACTTTCTGTGGTCTCATTGGCATACATCACACAGACCTGGCATTCCAACAGGGGTGTGTACACTTTGATATCCAGTGTATATGGGTGTTGATATAGCTGTTAGTGGTAGGCATGGACAGTGGGTCATAACATAGTTGTACACTTCTCTGATTACTATGTGATAAGCATGGGTACTGTAGTACCCATATCAGTGTCATGGCAATGCGACTATCAGTAGCAGTACACATTTTATTTTGTTGTATGCAGTGACAGTGATATTACACACATGTGCAACATGCACATTCTATTTTCCAGAGTGCTTGTGACCCATGTTATTACTTCTGTGCCTTTCAGCTGAACATACGCATACATACACATGCTCAGGGGATAGCTGGTATACATTTGTGTTCTATGTCAGTATGGCACACTGTATTTATAGTCTTGCAGCTCAATCATACATCTCAACCTGTTATACCAGGACTTCTGGTCATTGATCCACATCACTGGGTGACAACAGGGAAATCAATTTGGATTAAGTATTAATATAGCTGCCATAACACAAGTATATGTGTATGTAACTACAGATATTTGTCACAGCTGTGAACATTGTCCAGCAGAGCACTGTACAGTTGAATGTTATTAATTCAATATATCACGTGCAGTTTAATACATGCAACAGTGCTTTACTATGCTCATGCCCTATATAGGTATGCTAGATTTACAATACAAACATTTATAATACTCATATTCACAAGTAACATATGGATATGGGCAACATCCCATTAACTGGCCTAGCAGTGGCACAGACACAACTGTTTGACAGATACTCTAGTGGTTGCCATATGTGTGCTGCCCTTTCCCAGGGTGTGTCAGGCTCCTCAGCTGTGACCCAACCTATCCATCTCTTAGAGCATCACATGTGGACAAAGCCTAACATTAGGAGGGGATATATATAGGGACAGATCATAGATATGCCTATTACAAACCTATGAAGTTTGTAGCATGATACATTTCACATTACCATGACTGTTTTGAAGGTGGTGGGGTCTGAAACTCATGTGTATGTCATTACTTCATTACTTCCATCTCCAGCTATTTGCCAGATTAATATAGATGTTTGGAGGAACAGAACAAACACTATGATGGCTAAATCTTGACATTCTGTGAAGATCTGCACAGCTAACAGGAATGGCCAACTGCAGTCAAAGCCAGATGCTATGTCCATAGCATGTGTTCATCAGGACATAATTACAGCAAGTATTGATGGCACATATACATCTTTCATAATCATCTATCCCATTATTACAGACCAAGTAGTACATTCAATTACATGCTTGCCTGTTTCACATACCTGATTTATCTTCAGGTTCCTTCTGTGTACAATTTGTCTTCTTGTTTCTTTTTTTTTTTTTTTTTTAGGTTGTGTTTATGTTGTTTCTAATTTTTTTTGGTCTTGCTCTCTCTCCACTACTGGCAGTTGTGTAGTTCTTCCAATAGCCAATGTCATAGCAACTCACTACTATAAATAACTACATCATGTGGACATTGTCATTTACCTTGCCTGTATGGAAGACATCCTTCTTGTGTGGGGGCAGCAGTGTTACAGACAGCAGGTAGGAATATCTCTTGCAACAAGACTTGTGGACACATAGAATATACTGTGAGCTCTGCACAAAAACAACTAATAAATCCACAAAATGCAGAAGGAGTGAATCCGGAGTTGATCAAAAGCCGATTTATTAAATAAAAGTCCAGAAGTATGCCAAAAACACACAATAAATCATAAACGCCTATTATAGTCCACACAGCATTTTCGTCTTATACTATAGACTTCATCAGATGAATAACAGTTCTGTTAATGAACCCTTTATATACTGTTTTTAATTACATAATCAAACAATTAGTGTGTGATAGGACTAACCATTAAATAAATAAAATGTTTAAAAGGTCTCTCTCTCTAAGGAAATCATGCATAGAAAAGGGACTTCACTTTAGTAGTAAAAAAATATATAAAACTAAAAAAAAAAAAAAAAAAAAATTTTTTAAAGTTATATAAAACACAATATATGCTTTAAAAATGCCATGTTCTTGGTTTACTATTTTATAAGTATATCTACTGTTTAAAAACTAATTAGATAATTTAATTAAATTAATACCATGTATAAAGTTTCACCCTAAACCTAACACTGTATCTAAAATGCTATTACTACCATCTAGTGGCCATTCTGAAAAGTATCTATTGCTGTTCATAATTTAGCAGACCTTAGTTTTAGTAAAGGTTTAATAGTAATAAAATCATTTAAACCAGGAGTGTGGTCTGCTTGGAGGGTTACCTGCCACCATAATTCTCTAAACTCAATCCTGTCTTCCCAAGGACCACCCCTAATATTGGTTTTGATCTGTTCTAAAATCATAAAACCATAACTAGCTCCTATACAGATTTTAGAATGCTTAAAAAGTGCATTAGTTTCTTTTTTTGTAGAAATATCATACATGTGTTCATATATCCTTCTTTTAAGCATTCTTTCGGTCTTTCCAATATAGAATGAACCACATTTTTTACACACAGCTAAATATATTATTCCCCTGGTGTTACAATTGTAATGTTCATTACTATAAATCCATCTTCCTCTACTTTCCAAATAATGATTTTCTATGTTAAGAATATATGAACATTGTTTACAACGACCACATTTAAAAGTACCTTTTCTTCCTTTATTGGTTGTTCTTCCCCATTTATTTTCTAATATACCTTTCATGCTGATTGAATTCTTGAAGGTAATTTTTTGTGGAATGGTCCTTAGGTTATCTAAATCAGAAATAGCCACAAAGGCTTGCCACTCTCTCAGGAAAATATTTTTAACATAATTGTTGATACCATTGTATTCTAAAATTAAGGTTTGTCCATAGTTTTCACCATCTCTTTCTTTGTTAAAATCATAGGACTTCTCATTTTTATTTATAATGGGTTGAAATTTATTTAATCTTCCTTCCTCCACTTCTTTTCTTATTTGAGTTACATAATCAAATGGATACCCTCTTTCTAAAAACATCTTTAATAATAAATCACATTCTATAATAAAATCATCGTTGGAACTAGTCATTCTGCTACCCCTCACAAATTGTCCTTTAACTATGTTTTTTTACAGTGTCTTGGATGGGCACTTTTATAGTGTAAGAAGGAGTTGCAGAATGTAGGTTTCCTGAATATTCTACTTTCGAAGTAAATTCCTTTTTTATATATTTCTATATCTAAATAAATTAAGTTGTGTTCTGAAATTTTATGTGTAAATTTAAAAAAAATAGTTGAATTATTAATATAAACCATAAAATCATTCAACTTGTCTATTCCAGCTGTCCAAAAAAATACTATATCATCTAGGAACCTACGGTATAGTGTCCAACAATTTTTATAAACTGAATTAAATATGTATTTCTCTTCCCATTTGATAAGAACCAAATTTGCATAAGTGGGGGCACAGGTGGCTCCCATGGCTACCCCATGTGTTTGTTGATAAAATTCCCCATTAAAATATAAAAAAATATTCTTCAACATCAAATCCATTAACCAATTACATACTAATTTATCATTTTGTGTTAGGGAGTTATCTTCATATATAATCTCCTCTAACATTTTCGTCCTTTCTTTATGTGGTATTGATGAAAATAGGTCGATAATATCTATAGTAACAAACAAAAGGTTTTCATGACTTAATTCATCTGAGACCTCTCTTAATAAGTCCCAGGAATCCCTTAATACTGTTTTTCTGGATGTCCAAATTTTCTTAAGTTTATTGTCTACGTATTTCGCCGAAGGGTATGTCTTGGACCCTTCTGCTGACACAATAGGTCTAAATGGGGGGTCTCTTTCACATTTGTGAATTTTAGGTATACCAAATATTGTTGGTATTTTTGGTTTTTCTACTTTTAAATATAGGTATGTTCCATGGTCAATTAAACCGTCATATAACATTTCATTAATACTAATATCTATCTTATTATATGCAATATTAATCTCATTGAGAGAAATATTAGTGTAGCTGTTATCATCCCATAAAAGGGTATGCATTTTTCTTTCATATAGTATGTTGTCCATGAACACTACTCTACCCCCTTTATCTGGTTTCATAACCCTAAGGTTTTGATCTTCTTTTATCTCATACAATATTTGTTTTTCTTCGTTACTCAAATTGTCTCTAAAACCCATCTTATTATATTCTTTTCTTATTTTCATTTCCAGGACCTTTTCTAAATTTGTTAGTGTGGGATGTATTGGAGGGTTAAAAATACTTTTTCTTTTTAGATCTAACCCTCCTTTGTCTTGGTTATTGGAAAATAGAATATTTAAATTAACTTTCCTCAGAAACAATTTAATATCTAATAAACTCCTAGTAACATCTCCTTTTTTAAAAGGAATAAATTTGAAACTTTTTGAAAGCAATAGAAAATGTTCTTCTTTAATTACTACATTACTAAAATAATATATAGTAAAATTATTAAAAGTGTACTTATTTCCTTCTACTATTATTGTTTCTCGGTTGTCACCAGGGGGGTGGTCCGGGTGGTGATTCTTTAGAATCTCCCCCTCCCCATTCTCCCCCCATTCGTTGGAAAATTTACTTCATGTATGTTATTTCTGTTCATCAATCTCTCTGATCTACGAAGGGGGGGTAGTCCCTATCGTAGTTATATAATTCATCATGGGGTAAAATATCATTTTTCTCATTTTCAACCCTAGGTATTTCATCATTAAATCTATTAAAATTATTATATCTGGGTTAAGGGTAACTTGTTTTATTTTTATAGTCCTTAATGTCCCTTTCTAATTTATTCATTTTCCTATTAATCAGATCACTACATTCTTTATCAATTTCATCTCTCATCTTAAAATAATTGATTTTTTCTTCCTCAATAGTAAATATCAAATCTTCCTTAATCAACTGATCTAATTCATTGATTTCCTTATGAAGCGCTTCTTGACATCTAGTATTGTCCCTTATCATTAGTCTAAGCATATCAAGACCACATTTGTTAAATAGTTCAATCAATTCATTATATAATTCAAAATCACATGATACATTATTGGGAAATTTGTGCAACCGAAGCCCTTTTGGTACTATTTCCCTTTGTATACATTCATATAAATAATCATTTTCAATAGTATATGTTCTATATTTAACCATCATTTTGTAAAGATTGTCCAGTTTAATCTTATAGGAATCCCCACCGGCGGTAGTTTTGCCTTGGTCGGAATTTATTTTAAAAGAATATTTCACATTAAGCCAGTCTTTAATGTCCATAGTCCCCTTAGGGGGGAAATTGTTAACAGTACCTTTTGTTTTGGCTCTAATGTCCCGTTTGTTCGCGCCCTTTTCAGGGTTTTTTCTCTGCGGTTATTAAATCCTTTCACACCGGCTTGAAATACTGTAGGAGTGTTAACCGGATTAAATGTTGGACTGCTCATCTCTCTGGGGTCGCCGACGTCCTCCAGAATGCCAATAAGCTCCCTCTGGTCCTCGTTTTGCAAAGCATTTCTCCCACTTCCTGAGGAATGACGTTGAACTGTTATTCATCTGATGAAGTCTATAGTATAAGACGAAAACGCTGTGTGGACTGTAATAGGCGGTTATGATTTATTGTGTGTTTTTGGTGTGCTTCTGGACTTTTATTTAATAAATCATCTTATGATCAACTCCGGATTCACTCCTTCTGCATTTTGTGGATTTATTACTTGTGGACACATGCCAACTACATGTTTGTATAAGATTCTACACCTAGGGATAGTGTGTGCGTATTGATGTTATATGCATTGAATACTGCTAGTTTTACAGGGTTTGTGTGCACATGCTAGTTTTGCATGGAATGCTATCTGTCTGCATAGCTCTCAACTGTGAGGCTATCCCCATGATGGCCAGATGATTGGCTGTTATGGTTTATCTGTTCCCCACACAGGTCTTGTCCCTGACATATCAGCAGCATTTTCTCCTTTGATTGCGATCAGTACATGGCAACATCCATTTGTGTTTCTGACTTCATATTCCTGAGTAAGGATATGTTGCAACCTATCCTGTAACACCAGCAACATTCATAGTGTATAACAGCAATATTTCAAGGCAAGTGTGTTTTTTCCTGTTGTACTACTTGAAGGCTTTAGCCTAGACATCAACGTATGTTATTTTTTTGCAGATTACTGTATCATATGTTTTCTTTGAGATTTGTATTAATCAGTTACTATGTATTTCAAACACCTAAATGCTATAAGAAATGGCATAAGCAACTGAGATAATACACAAATAAACATTTATAGCTATACAACCTGTGTGGTGTCATATCCTTTGCATTGTGTGTAGGTATATGTTTCATGCAATAATTCTCATTTGTAGGAAAGAATCAGACACTGGACAATTGAAAAGGTGGCAACTGTAGGAATAATAGCTGTTTGATATTCTGTGCACCTTCTATATATACTCTCTTTATATATATATATATATACATATATATATATATATCTATGTATATATATATATATATATATATATATATAAGTATTTATATATTTATATATATGTGTGTGTGTGTGTGTGTGTGTATATATATATATATATATATATATATATATATATATATATATATATATATATATATATATATATATATATATATATATATATCTCATTAGAATGTTTAGTGCTTCCACATTGTACATTTCCTATGGCAAACTGACTGTTCTGCATGATATGTTAGAGAAATCATCCCAACATTTTACAACTCAGAGGGCTTAGTGGTAATTTTTTGTGGCTATGTTGTGCAGGACCCTGGGTTCAAGTCTTGTAAGCGCTGGTTATTTTGTTGCAAGGCAGAGCAATTTAGCTGTGGAGGAAGGGATAAGGGCAATAATTACAAAAGGTCCCTATTTTGGGTCCCTTCACCCCCAGTTACAGTGCCTTTGGTCAGATGTTTTTCAGTGAGAGGTTCAGAGTGTGGATCCGATGTCTGAATCCACTACATGCACACACACACACGCGCACACACACACACACACACACACGCACACGCACGCGCGCACACACACACACACACACACACACACACACACACACACACACACACACACACACACACACACACATTAAAAGAAAAAAAAATATATATATATATATATATATATATATATATATATATGTATGTATGTATTTGTGTGTCTACATGTATACATTATATATAGGGCTACTAATATCTATACTAGATCTTGGTTCCTCTTCTGAAAATAATGCAGAAATTATTAGCACCAAACGTCAACTTAATCCCAGCAAATCCCTAAATATAATATGTATCTACTTGTCCCCTGGTAACAACATCACCATTCTGGAAAGTATCTTTGCTGAACTCTCCACAAAAATTCCCCAAGAGACAATAATTCTTGGAGACTTTAATATAGACTGGAAGGACTACTCTACTGAATCACCAACCTCCCATATTAACCTTAATGGCTTCTCACAAACAATTAACTCCCCAACCAGAATTAATAAACCCAATAACAAAGAATCCAACCTAGACTGGAATCTAATAAATAATCACCATCAACTCCATAATGTAGGGACCCTCTCTGATGATGTAAGTGACCATTCTCTCACTTACATAATCAGACAAAGGTCGAGCTCACACAACCCAACCATATATAAAACAATAAGAAGCAACAGAAACTTTAATCCCAATAACTTCCAAGCCGAACTAAAAGAATGTGATTGGTCACCTATAAAATACCTCCCACTCGATGAAGCAACAAACTACTTTAACTCAAAATTCTTAACAATCCTTAACCACCATGCACCAAAACATTCCATCAAAATTAAATCTAAACCCACTCCATGGCTTACAAAGAAAACCAGGCAGAAAATTCAACAGAGAAATAAAGTTTGGGCACTATGGGGAACAACTAAAAACCCTGTAGACCAACAACAATTCAGGCAAAAAAGAAATGTGACTAAGAAAGCTATACTTAAAGATAAAAAAAAAAACTTTTACTTCCACCTCCAACGGACCAACCAAAATAATCCACAAAAGTTCTGGGCTAGCATAAACAGACTACTTCAACCAGGCCAATCCGCAACACCACCCCCTATAGGATCAAATTCCAACAATCCAAAGCAAACTGCTAATGCTTTTAATACCTTCTTCACTGAGACCATCCAAACACTTGCTAATCAACTAATAGCCGATAGCTCTGCCCTTCCAACCAATACTACTAACTCTCTCCCAACTCTATACCTGCAACCTGTCCCAATGTCCCTCATCTGCAACCTCTTAAGTAAACTAAAACCTACTACCCCCTCAGCTGACCAGCTACCTGCTGAATACCTGAAAAGGGCAGCCAGAGTCATAGCTTATCCTGTATCATTGCTGATAAATAGAACCATACAAGAAAGCACTATTCCCACCATCTGGAAAATCTCCTACATTATCCCCCTACACAAGGGTGGAAACTCCAGAGAATATTCTAACTATCATCCCATAGCTCTACTTTCCCCATTAGCTAAAATAATGGAACAGGGCATCCACAGACAGTTACTAGTCCACCTACTCTAGAACAATTTACTGACCAAATCTCAACATGGCTTCAGGCCTTTCCACAGTCAATAACTGCACTCCTATCCTTCACTGACAGTATCAATAAAAAACGTAATAACAATCTTCTCTCTTCAGCACTTTTCATTGACCTTTCTAAAGCATTCGACATGGTCAACCACCACTTACTACTCAATATTCTAAAATCCTTCTCTCTGGACAAAAAAAATATAAAATAGTTCCAGTCCTATATTGATAATAGACAGCAGGCAGTGCTATGGGACAACAACCTCTCATCCCATCTCCCAGTTACCCTAGGTATTCCTCAGGGCTCTATATTGGGCCCCCTCCTTTTCTAAATATTTATCAATGACCTCAACCTAGCTATTCATTTAACTAGCTGTGTACAATACGCAGATGATTTGACAATAATCTGCTCTGCTAAATCTCAATCCCAACTACAGACTCTAACTCAGACAATTTTCAATAAAACAGAAAATTGGTTTCTACAATGCTGCGTCCTCTTGACCCCCCAAAAAAAAAACAAACTCCTCCTCTTCACTCCTACCCGTAAATCACTCCCAGTGAACTTTGCAGTCTTATCCAGTAACAGTACACTCATATCTCCTGATCCAACAACTAAACATCTAGGGGTAGCCATTGATAACCTGAACTTTGAAACCCATATCAACAATACCATAAAAACTGTCAACAGGAAACTAGGCTCCATCTATAGGATAAAACCCTTTCCCTCCCCACTAGCCAGAACCACTATTGCCTATTCCCACCTTATCCCCACACTTCTCTATTCTTCTTCCATATATACTAACTTGTCAAAAAATAACCTTAACAAGCTAGCCAATGCTTACAATAGCATTGCCAGATTTGCTAATGCTTCCTCCTTTAGGACCCACCACTGCCATAATCTGAAACAATTGGACAGGTTAGAGCTTCAGAATTAGATTCACTTTAAACAACTCACCATTGCACACAAAACCCTTTTCCAACCTACCAATACCTCAATACTTGCTAGTCTCATTACCCAATATAAGAACCTTTCAACTTTATGCTCATCTAATAAACTACTTGTATCAACATGTAAATCTAAAAACATGGCAGGAGATGCTCTGTTCTCAAATGTAGTTGGAAAGTATTGGAAACAACTCCCCCATGAACTTACATCACTGTCTTCAGCTACACTTTTTAAACACAATCTGAAACTCTATCTTAAAACCCATTGGTTATGTCTCTGTACAAATCCAGACTAATCTCATACTATATCCCAAATACCCTCTCAAGGCCTCATTCCTGCTCTATCTGTGTCTTTTTAGATCAAGGCCTATCATTGGCAAAAACATATCTTATCCTAATAGAAATATTTTAAAATACCTAGTTAAATTCTTCTGCATATAATTCTAAAGCATCCTACCTAAGGCAGGCAACAAGTATTGTTTAAACTGCGAGCATTGCTGAACTGTTGAAACTTGAAGTATGTATTTGTTTAACAATTACTTTCTAGTTACTATCTAATGCTTTTAACATGTTTTTTGTATAAACTGTGAAGATTCCTGAACTGTTTAAAATTTGTAGTATTTAACTGTATAGCAACTAGTACCTGTATGTTAGTAGTCTAGTAATCTCTTGGAGCTTATCTCCCCGGGACTCTACTGAAAATGGACATACATCTAGTTAGACTATCCCAGTTAACAAATGTAAAATAAAATAAAACAAAAAAAACATATATATATATATATATATATATATATATATATATATATATATATACATACATACATATATATAAATACATTTTCCCTACTGCTTAATGACTGCGCTGCATGATATGTTTGAGAAAGCATCAAGCATATCTACAGCTCATATGACTTAGTGAACTTGCTGTGGATATGGTGTACAGGGCCCTGGGCTTGAGACTTGCAAGGGCTGATTATTTTGTTGCTGGGCAGAACAAGGGCTGTTGGATACAGAGTGATTAAGGCACTTTTAAGCAGTTGTAAGCGTATTTGCACAGGTTTGTGCAGCAGTAAGCAATGATAACTTCCAGTTAAATATGCTTACAGACAGTTAGCCTGAAAAGTGCTTAATCTGTGTAGGCATTGCTTAGTGCTGCACGATCCCGCTTACTAATGCTTAAGTGCTTACTCCTGCTTACCCCCATGCAAATTTCTTTAAAAGAAAAGAAAAAAGGGGTGATAGGAAAGTGGTGAAAAGGGGGGCATGCAGAAGGAAAGACAATAGGGAAAGTAGCTACGGATGTGCAGGACGGGTGTAGGGAAGGTCCATAGCTGTCCATTTCTTCTACAGCAACAGCTGTGAATATATACCGATTTTGGAGGTGTATATGGACACAAACCCCTGAGAGAGGGGTGAGGACAACAATAATGTGTTGTGAAGCCAGTTAGACCAGATTACATGTGTCCAGTGGATGCATGTGTGAAATGGACAGCTATGTATGGGGTGAGATTTTAACACTACCTGTTTCTATACATATTACCAGAGTCCTAGTTACAATTCTGCACATACCTCTCAACCTCTTAATGCAAAAAATCTGTACAAAGCTTGACAAAATGGGGCTACAAATAGGGACATATTTTAAATATTGCCCTTATAAACTTTTAGAAAGTTGCTAGAGTAACATGATTTGTTTTAATATACATTTTCTGAAGGATCTGAAGTCTGAAACTCAAATGTATGTCATTATTTAGTGACTACAATCCTGAGAACATCCCAGTGATTTGCCAGGAAAATAGAGAAACAGGCCAAAAATATGAGTTAATAATCTGGACATTCTGTGGAAATCTGTACAGCTGAGAGTTATGATTATGCATACAGCTTACTACCACTCCCGGGATTCGAACCATGGCTGTGTGTGCTAAAAATACAACAATTTGCATTTTATCCGAGTGAGCTATTTAGAAAGTGCTGTCTTTTTTTCAGTGTTTTCTTTCTAAATCTTTCTTGGTTATACAATCTGACCTTGTAATTACAACATTCTTATACAGACATTCCTAGACATATTTTTTATGTAACACAGTGTGAGAAACAGTTGACACGATAGTACTATTCACATACTAGATCTTGGTGAATGCAACATGTGAGGTCATACAATACCAGAGTAAACACAACCAGTCTAGGATTTAGAACTTTATTGCCAGGCAGTTACACTTTTATTTAAATATGACCTATATGAGACTATTACTGTCATATTGTCTGGTTTATCAGTACAAACCATACACATTTTTATAGTGCCAGGTGACATTTTACTCCTTTATATTTATTTGGTATGACAACTACAAGCAGGATTGTTACTCTCCAGCCTTGTGATGCAGCCCTTGCAACCTGCTCGCATGGTCTTCCAGGTTCACAGCCAGCTCAGCTGTAGCTGTAATGAAAATAGAGAAACATTTATGCATACCTATCCATCACATACACAGGCTGGACTTTGGTAAACATTTATTGCTATGAATACTTACACACTGCTGGGACATCTCCCCTGTCTCTTGCTTCTTGGAACCACTGTTCCAAGAGCTCCCTATTCCTCTATTTCAAGTCGGCATAGTGGTGCCAGACCTGCTTACCAGTCCGAGGGATACCATTGGCACTGGTGAGATCATGGGTGATACTTTCCCAGGCTTCTGCTTTATATTGGGAGACCTGGTACTGGTCCTGCAGCAGTCTCATGTCATGGTTTTATACCAGGAGTCCTACCATGACCTTGGACTCCTGTATGCCCCAGCGCTGCACCCAAAAGCACATGCCCTCTCCAACACCTGCCGTACTGCCTACAATGGAGAGCTACAACCAGTTATGAGCTGTATTCCCAAGTGCAGGGTTTAAAAACATCTGATTTCTCACCCTTTGCCATTATTGGACAGTTTTAAAAATGCTGAGCTAAGCTAAGCTATGGGCAAACTTGCTTAGCTAAGATCGGCAGTGCTTAAAAGGACAAGTTCGGCATTGCTTACCAATGGGCAAATCCACTTAGATGGGCTATTTATTGCTTTTTATTCATATATGCAGAATGTTTACACCCTGTCAACATAGCTGTGCAATGCTTAGCATTGTTTATGTTTTATTATATTGGTCTACTACCTGTATGGGATTGAGTCATCATTCATTACATAATATAGATTTATTTCCCTTCCCTGACATCTCCCAATGTGCTGTGATTAATTTATTCTTGTGTGACTATACTGTATGGGGCACTTGTGTTTATATGGGGGTTTCATTACTTTATTACACTGACACCTCACATCTGGCCCTAATACACTACTCTGGTTGAGCAAAATCAGTTACTTCTTACATAAATATATAAAAAAGTACAATTATAATGTTTACACATATAAAATGGAAATGGTTTTGGGGAGGCTCAAACCATGAATGACTACATGCAAAGCATACACTCTAACTGCTACACTATTGCACTTATGCATATGTGGGATGTTTATTGCTTTTTAACTTATTGTGCCGTTTCAGCTGGGCTAAGCGTAGCTAAGCAATGGGCACAACCACGCAGCTCCTATTAAACTTTATTGCATATATTAAAAAAAAATAATTTATTTATTGTGTTTTGTTATTTGTACCTTTCAGAATAACCATGCTAATGTTGAACATGTTATTCTATCAACTTTCTGCTTTGTAGGGACGATTGTCCCTTGTGGCTTTGTCCACATTCCTTACTCTGATGGGTTGGGAGGTATGTGCTATGTGCTTATGCTAAATCTGTTATTCTATCAACTTTTGGCTTGGTAGGGATGATTGTCCCTTATGACTTTATCCAGATTTCTTACCCTGATGGGATGGGGTGTTATGAGCATTCTCGCTCATTTTAAATTGTTGAACAATTCTGAAGTGCAGGGGGGCATGTGTATTGTGAGAGCTCTGCTCTCAGACACACCCCCTGCTCTCATACATGGAACAGTGTCCGTTTTACAGCATGGCAGTGTGCCTTCATACATATGCATGACACGCTGCCATGCTGAACAGGAATGGTCCCTGCCATGCAGGAATAACTTATTCCTGCATGGCTGCTTGCTGAAGCGGGTTGATTAACTTTTCATCTTTTGGTTTAAATTCACCTCTGCTTAACCAGTTCTTAACCAATCCTGCATCAGGTCCTAACTGAGATGAGGTTGTCACAAGAGTTTTCTGTACTTATAAATTTATGCCTTTTTCACATTTCTTGCCTTCTCATTTGATCCTTCTCTTTATATTCTTTCTTTTGTTTTTCACATTAAGTTGCTGCCGGAGATTTGCTTACTTCTGGTTTGATTCCCATTCCTGCTTGACACCGATATACTTCTGCTTAAATAAGCAAGGAAGTCATCTTAGACTTGTTCTCCTCATGTTGTAAAACTTTCACTGTGTTTGGATCTGGTGAGACTAGCAGATATATATGCAGTCTTATGATCGTAGGACTCATCAGTTTCGAGGAGGTCCACACCTCCTTCAGAATAAGTAATATATAATCTTGGTATATACTGATTTTTTATATATCATTTGATAAGTGTGCAGCATTTTTCTTGTTTTCTTGTCCAACTGATCCAATACCTTTTGGGGCCAGTCAATCACCCCAAAACTTTAAATTAGAACAGGAAGAATAAATTGGTTTATAGCTTGGACTTTGTTCCTAGATGTCAGGGCTGTTTTGAGCATTAATTTTAATATTCTAAGATATTCCTTTGTGAGTTTTGTTCACATTTGTTCATCTTTTATTGTTGATCCTTCATCAATTCCAAAATATTTATACACTCCCTTTTGCTCAAGTTCCATTATTTCACATTCATGACATTTGGTCTCACTAAATGTGCTTTAAATGTTGCTTTTGCACATTTATCGAGATCAAATGACATTTTTATATCAGCTGAGAAAAAAATTGACTACTTCTAGTTGTGCTTTCATCTCATCTGGTGAACAATAACATTTTAAATCATCCACAAAAAGAAGATGAGAAGTTTTTACACTTTGTTGTCTAGAAGCAAAATTGTAACCATGACCTACTCTGCTAAATAGACAGCTTAATGGATTAAGGGCAAGAAAAAAGAGTAGTGGTGATAAAGATTCACTCTAAAATATCACGCTTTAAATTTTTATCCCTGGGTTAATAATTTGTCCTTTATCAAGGCTTAACTGCAAAGTGTTCTCCCACTGTTTCATGGTCACTGTCATGTGATTAATCAATGTAGGGTGTATCTTATACATTTGTAAGCACTCCTTTATCAATGAATGTGGGAAGCTGTTAAATGCTTTTATGTAATCTATTCATGCCATACATAGATTATTCCCCATTTTACAATTTTACATTATGACTTTATTAAACAACAACTGATCCTTTGTTCCATATGACTTTCTTTAGTTACCCTTCAGTTCTATTGCCATGATTGAGTTTTCTTCTAAATCACTATAAGTTCTGATGGCATCAATTCCAGTGTGTAGCTTATACATAATCAAAAGGCAAGTTATCAGTCTATAGTAAATGTGAATCAAATAGGGTCACCCTCAGTCACTAAAACACTCAGAACACTCCAAAGACCAAGGATTGAAACAACTCCAGCAGGTACACAGCCACAAGTATTCCACAGGTATTCCCAAAAGAGCAAAAGGCAATCACTTTGTATATTTAACGCCACTAGTTTATTATGCACATTTTCATCAAAACATTTTATCAGAAATGAACACCGGAAATAAAATCCCTTCCCTATTTATACCCACTATTAAACTGAGTAATTAATAATTTATTTATTTTATTTATTTTACATTTGTTAACCGGGATGGTCTGACTGGATACATGTCCTTTTTCAGCGGAGGCCTGGGGAGAAAAGCTCCAACAGAGTTACATTGATAATTAGGTACAGTAAATGAGCTGAAAGAACTTAACAAAAACATAGGCTATTTACATACAAGTACAAGACTGCCATTACTATTTCTGAGATTACTACAAATGTAACATTAATAACATATTAGCAAGGACGGTAGGCAGTATAATGACATAGAGTTAGACAGGATACATATTTCTTTATCACAGTATACAAAGTACTTATCATCTTAGCTAGTTGTTTATGTTTTAGTTAATGGCACAGAGCTAGTCTGGGTTTGAGCAAGGACATAGCCAGTGTGACTTGAAGTGGAGTTTTAGACTATTTTTGAATTGACTTAGAGAAGTTGCAAGCGTGATGTTATTTGGGAGAGAGTTCCATATTTTACCAGTGGTGTTGGCAAATAGCGCGTCACCACCTAGGTTGAGAGATTTAGTTGTTTGGACAAGAAGTCTGCTGAGCGTTGTTAACCTGGCTGGTGTCTGTTCAGGGTGTGCATATAAGCAGTTTTTCCTCTGGGCTAAATCATCCTGTAACAATAAACTCAAAGCCCATTAACAACTTAAGAAACATTTAAAGAGACAGAACAAATACAACTATATACAGCTCCAGGCTAATAACACTGAGGTAAACTGTCATGTATTCTCATTTAAAAACGTGTAAAATTGTACCATAAACCTTGTTACTCTAAGTATTGCTATCTAAAATGTATATTAATTTAATTAAACTAATAAGAACATTTTTTTTAAAAAACTTATATAAATATTACACAATTTACCCATTACAGTCTAGCTGCCGTTAACTCAAAGTGTGTTTGTACAGGGCATTGTTAACATTTTGGTTACGAATGTCCCTAGTATGCTCATATATTCATCTCTTCAGCTTTCTCTCTGTTTTGCCAATATAAAAAGCCGGACAAGATCCAGACTTGGCTATATATACCAGACCCATAGATTCACATGAGGAATGACCAGTTGCAGCTATACTTTGATTTGTGACCAGGCTGTTTTTTTCTTTTTATCTGTTAGAAGAAATTCCCCGTGATGTACGAGGTGGTCAGTGGGAGACATGAATTAAATATCGTCAGCTATATTGGCAGGTTATCCTTGAAACTTACAGGGAACCTGGATTAAATGAGAATGTTTCCCTTTTACCAGTCCTGAAGTTAAGGGCAGCAAGACTGTAATGGGTAAATTGTGTAATATTTATATAAGTTTTTTAAAAAAAATTTCTTATTAGTTTAATTAAATTAATATAAATTTTAGATAGTAATACTTAGAGTAACAAGGTTTATGGTACAATTTTACACATTTTTAAATGAGAATACATGAGAGTTTACCTCAGTGTTATTAGCATGGAGTTGCATATGGTTTTATTTGTTGTCTCTTTAAATGTTTCTTACATTGTTAATGGGTTTTGAGTTTATTAATTACTCAAGTTTAATAGTAGGTATAAATAGGGAAGGGATTTTATTTCTGGTGTTCATTTTTGATGAAGCGTTTTGACGAAAACGTACATGTTATTGGTCTATAGTTTTTAGGACAGCTTTCAGGTTTACTCTTAAGGAGGAGTATCATTTTTCCAGTTGTTAACCTGGCTGGTGTCTGTTCAGGGTGTGCATATAAGCAGTTTTTCCTCTGGGCTAAATCACCCTGTAACAATATTAATACTATTAGCTGGAAGTTATGTACTGCATCTGGACCTGGGGTTTTCCATTTAGGAGCTTTTCTTAATTTTGTTTCAATTTATCTGGCTGTTACCTTCATCCCATTTCATATTCTGTACATTTGAACTTCTTACTGTTTTTTTTACTTCTTTTATCCATTCAACACCTTTGTTATGTTCAACATGGTCTTCATAGATATTTCTCCAAAATGTGTCTATTTCTTCTTTTTTGATGGTGTTTCTATTTCTTTTGCTTTGCTACCCAATTCTCTATAAAACTTTTTTGAGTCATCAATTAATTGCTTATTTTGTACTTTTCGTTTATGTTTATCTGCATATCTTCTAAGTTTTGCTGTCTGTGCTGATATCTTTAGTTTATTTGCAATAGTGTATGATAAATCATGGACTGTTCTGATACTGCCCATTGCTTTTATTATGTCTATCTTTCTAAGTATTTTTTGTCGATCCATTCCTTGTTCTTTACTCAACAGTGACATTTCTTGTCTTAATTGCTTTATAGTTTTCTCTATTCAGTACTTCTGCAATGGCATTTGAATTCTTTTGTAGTAAGACATCACCTTTTATTAATTTAGCTGCACAGTAATATAACCTATTTACTTCTGCTTATCACATGAATTTCTGTTAATAGTCTTGCTTACTGTGTTAGTTTTTACCAGACTTCTAACATTTTGGGTCTTACTGACTTTCTGTAGTCATTTTCTTTCATTGATCTTAATATGTCTATCTTTCTCTAGTAAATCAAACAACTCTTCCTTTAGATCATTCTGTTCTAAACTGAGGACACATTCTTTGTTTTTTTTGTTTCCTGTGGGCATTCTACAGAAAGTTCCAGAATATCTTCCTGTGACATATTCGCTTCAGCTGCTTCCTGCTCATCCATTGCACTTTCATATGGAAACTCACTGGCCTATCACTCAACAACATTAACTGCTTCAGATTTGCCACTATGTTCTGCTCCTTTCCTTGTTGTACAACTCCAACTGAACTTTTGTACTGGTTTCTTGCTGAAAGCTCCAGAGTATCTTCACGTGGCAAGTGATCAGATGCTTCCTGTTCTACCTGTTTCTCCTTAATTCGGGGACTCATTGTTCCATCATGCTGTGATATTACCAAAGATGGATTTTCTACACTAAATCCTTCACTTTGCAGGTAATCCATGACTTCAGTTTCTATTTCTTTAACTTCATTACTAATTCTCTTTTCTACTCCCCCTTTGTTTTCTTACTTTTTGAATTGTGAAATTTTCCATATCCAGATGTCTTCTGCCTGAATTTCTCTTCAAATATCTTTAGTGCTGCTTTTTTATATTGATTAGATTTGCTTTCTCATTTGCATAAATATTGCACCATATTAAATCTCTTTTTCTTTCCCATGTCCATATTTCTTCTTCAGATGTCTCCATCTTCTCCTGTTTCTCCTTACTGGGGGACTCGTTGTTCTATCATGCTGTGATATAACCTGTGTTAGACTTTCTACACTAAATCCTTCACTTTGTAAGTATTCCATAACTTCAGATTCTATTTTCTTTAACTTCTACTCTACTAATCTTCTGTTCTACAGTCTCCCTTTGTTATCTTATTTCTTACATTCTGAAATTTTCCATATCTGAGAATCTTTGCCTGTATTACTCTTCAAATATCTCTAAATCTGCTTTTTTGTATTGATTAGTTTTGCATTCTTCTTTGCATAAATATTGCATCATATCAGAGCTCTCTTTCTTTCTCATATCCATGTTTCTTTTTTATATCTTTCAAAAATGTTTAGGTTTTGTTCTTTTTATTTTTGCACCTCCTCAGTAGCTTCTGTTTCCAAATGGCCCAAAGTCTCTTAGTCTATATAATGTTTTTCATGGAAATATTGCATTAATGAACACAAATTTGCATTTGAAGCTTTTGACACTTTTTCTCATTAGTCTACTCTATCATCTTTGTGGCTGTTTCTTGTCCTGTCATGTTTTGTGATTTTTATAGACTGCTACTTCCTTCCACAACAAGGGTGCCATCCTCCTCCTGAGCCTGGCCTAATCCCATTGTAGGAATGTTTCCATGTCTTTAGGATTCTGCATTGTTATGTTTTCCAGTTCAGTCACCAGTGCGCATACCAGAATTGGACACTTTTTTATCCTGCACCTTGTGCACCCACCTGTCTTTTTTATTGTTTAACCTACTTCTGTTCATGATATATGTTGCATAAAATGTGGTCTATATATCAGTGTCATCTTGATGAGATTTTGTAAAAACAGGGTCTACCTCGTGAAGATACTCACCTAGACTTGAAGAGGAATACTTTCCTTTGCTTGCTGATTTTATCATCTCTCCATTCACACCCTGTATGGTAGGTTCTCCATGTCTTTTGATATTTTGTTTTAGCACTATTCTAGTAGGTTCAGTTTTGTGGCTTGTAGATTGACAGATATGGGGACCCCATACAAAAGGATAGGAAGAAAGCATGCTATGACTAAATGTACTTTTGGATCTTCAGTTAAAAATGTGTTAATTTTGTAGAGGAGACTAATTTTGTGATGCAGTTTTGAGTATTTCTTTAATATGGAGATCAAATTTCAGATTTTCATCAGTTAGTACTCGTGACAGCTAAGAATATAAAACAGTTTCAGTTGTGGTGCTACAGAAAGACATTAACGTGATGTTGGATTTGTTGTCCTGGAATGTTTTAGGAGTAAAGATAAGAAGTTTGTTTTTGAGGGGTTCAGTAGAAGCCTGGAGTTATAGAGCCAAGCCTCTACAGAGAAGAGGAATTCCTGTGTTAGTTGCTATAATTTTTCTATAGTATTAGCCAAACAAATGAGTATTTAATTATCTGCATACTGTATGATACAGTTATCTTTGGTTGATTTCGGTAGGTCATTAATGAAAATATTGAATAAGAGTTGTCCTAGGAATTAGCCTTGTGGAACCCCTACATATATAGAAAGGAAGGAGGAGATATCAGTGGTCTGTCTGACTGCCTGGATTCTGTTAGATAAGTTAATGGGAACCATGACAGGGATAGACTGTCTAGTCTAAGGGAGAAACGTCTGTTAAGACATTTAGAATGGACACTATATCAAGGGCTTTGGACAGATGAAGAAATACTGCTGATACTAGTTTGCCAGCCTTAGACGTCTGGTTAATGTGAGTATAAAAACTGAGGAGTGCAGCATAGGTTCTGTGATGCAGAAGGAAGCAGTGTCAGGTAGGAGAGAGTAGATTATTTTCCAGCATAGATTTTAATAGTTGGTGATGAATGCATTTTGCTAAGATTTTGATGAGTGGGGAAAATATAGTAGTGGGCCAATAGCTGGTGAAGTCAGTAGAGTACAAAAACACAGCCTCAGCCTTGGAATTCTTGCTAGAAGTCAGTAGAGTGCCCAGCTTTGTGAAGAGGCAAATTTTAGGATTTCTTCCAGAGCAATGAGATGCAGCTCTCCTTGATGGACTGGTTGATTATAATGCTTACTGAGCAGGGTATTGTATCTTCTGTAAGGTTAATATATTCAGGAGGAAGATTATCTGTGGCAAAGCATGGTAGATTTAAGTTTGAGGAGGAGATTTTTGATGAAGGAGGTTGTCTAGGTTTGAAAAATATACTTGGTTGTTGAACAGTCTCTGATTTCTAAGTTGTCTGAAAATCTGGAGATTGGATTCATTTTTGTTTTTCCACTGACTACAGGCTTTGTCTACATCTGTCATTAGTAGCGTTGTTTGTTTTGTTAACCAAAGAGCTGGGTTGAAGTTAATTCTTTTATTTCTAACCAGGGTATGGTTGTTGAGTACATCTAGGAAAGTGCTGTTGAAAAAGATACAGCTTCATCTAGTGGAAGTTGTTTTAGTAGGGCCGATTGATTTACTGATTTTAAGGTGCTGGTAAATGCATCATTATCAAAGTAATGTGTGTTGTGAGATTGATTGATGTGGTGTGGTTTTGGTGTGGATGGATAATCCCTTACAATAAATGTGGGTAGGTGGTCACTTAAATTGTCTGGTAGGGATCCAGTGGACGTAATTTCTTCTGATTTGTGTGGACCCAGTCTAGGGTGCCCTGTTAGTGTTCTTATTATATCTCATTGGGGTATCAATACAATGAGTAAATCCATAAAGGGTAATGTTTTTCTTGGAGGATATATTTCACTGTTAGCCAATCAATATTAAAACCTCCCAATGTGATGGTTTCATGAAAGGTGGATGAAGTACCCCAGGAAAGGAATTTCTCAGTTGTGTCAATGTCTTTTCCAGGGGGGGATAGATGTACTTCTGCAATAGTTATGCTTTTATTGTTATTTATTTTCAGACTGGCCATCAGGATTTCAGCTGTTCCTATAGCTGGGGATGGTAGCTGGATGAAGTGCAAGGTTTAGTGTTTTTGTTTATATATATATATATATATATATATATATATATATATATATATATATATATATATATATGTCTACCTGAAAACACCTTCATGCAAAAACACCGACAACAAAATCACCGACACCACAAATCCAAAAGTTCAAAAACACGAAACGTCACATGCCTGACAAACCACAATCCCTACAGTCAACAAACAAAACAAATCCCCTGTCCAAAAAGCACACACACAACACAAGCACACCAAAAACCTTACAAGCCTACACTAAACCTTACAAACACAACTATTTATGCACTATCCTTAACCCAAACCCTAACCCTAAGGTCCATCACTATCGCACACTCATCTAACCCACGCCCTAACCCTAACTCACTTAACCCGCCCCTAACCCTAAAGTCTGTCACTATCGCACACTCACCTGACCCACGCCCTAACCCTAACATACTTATTCCACCCCTAATCCTAAAGTCCGTCACTATCACACACTTAACTTACTTGCATCCTAACCCTAAAGTCCGTCACTATCGCACACTTACCTTACCCGCACCCTAACCCTGCCATCCGTCACTACTGCATACTTACACACTAGTGCTCATTTGACATGTCAGTGTTGTCAGCGTCAGGATTTTCAGCTGCCGGTCATCACCGTTGTCGATCTTCCGGTGTCGGTGTTCTCTTCATCGGCGTTTCCAGCTTTCGGCGTTATCAGGTAGAACTATATATATATATATATATATATATATATATATATATATATATATATATATATAGTGGCAAGCCTGCCTGTTTTTTTTTTCCTTTTTTATATCTAGTCTAAGGATGTTATAGCCTGAGGATCTTCATCATGAGGTCTTGAAGTAGCCTATTTCTGTAGCTATGATTATGTCAGGTAGGTACTGGGATATCCAGGTATGTACCTCTGACAGTTTGTTACAGATACATTTGAGGTTGATATTAAGGAGGAGAAGCCCTTTTGAATATGATGTGTGAGGGAAAAGTAAAAGGGGAGATTTGTGAATGGGGGTCCTAGGCTGGGATGGATGTTACTGGAAAGCTTAAGTTTTAATAGGTGATGTTGTGTGTGTAACCACTTATATTTCAGTTCTGACAGGATGACTAAGCAGTGATTAGAATTGTGATTGGAGAAGACATGTATGTTTTAGAATATGTGGCTGTAGGAAAAGGTAAAAAGGTGTGGTTTATGAAGATATTACTATGTCTGAGGTGAGGATAAATGTGTGAGTGCAGTCAGACGAAATCATAGAAGACTGCTTAGAATTAGTACATTATAGCAAGGAAGACTGAGATACTAGGTTAATTTAAGGTTAAGGCTTATTGCCGGATGAATAGAATGGTGAGCAAGGGGAGGGGCTAGTTAAGGAAGGGATCCTATTCGTATAAAATTATATAATTTTATTGATGGGTATGGGTTGTAGGTGAGAATAGCAGAGTGTAAGAAAAGAGATGGTAGAGTGGTTGGGATTTGGGGCAGGGTAGGGGAGCAGAGTGAGCTTGAGCAAAGTGGGCCAAACCGCAGTGAGAGATTCAGGTAGAAGGCAGAAAAAAAGAAGCAAAAATATCTAATTTAGACAATGTTAAGATGTGAGGAATACAAATGAAGAATATTTAATAAAATACAATGCTGTCTTGACAGACTATAAAACTAAGTAAAAGCATAAAGCTGCCTCTGCTTGGTTAAGGAACATGAGTTATAAGGTGCTTGCAGTAAAAAAAAAAGACTTGCTCTATTTGTTCTGCCTGGTTGAGGTGAGGTCTACTAACTTTACTAGAAGGATGCTAACTTAACTATATTTGTCCTTAGTCAGAGCCTAGCCACTATTAAAGTATTTTTTTCATGTCAGAAGAGTTTCAGCAGAAGTTAGTGGCTGAGAGAATTGTTTCATCTAGGGAAGCTTTGTTCTGTGAAAGCAGAATATGCTAATGTGTTAACTTGGCTTAAACAAGAGTATTATAAGGTCTGGGGAGAGGAGGAGTTTTTCTATAGGAAATTTCACGCCTGCACACTCACAGAGAGACTACCTGCATCTCCCTTAATTATAATAAAATGAGAGACAGCTGTATTTTGAAGAAAGAAAAGCAGAAAGTTTGAGTACTACCATTTCCAATATTCGGACTCAATTAAATAATTCTCACATGGTTATTCCTAACCAACCATGTTGTATCATTAAACAAAATGCTAATGCTAAATTCTGCAGTTTGGAAACACAATAGGAAGGCTGTAAAAATTGTAGATTTGAACAGATCCCTTAGAATATGTATATGGAGGTTGATAGGTGATAATTTAATCTTAATTGTAGACTCTGAGGCATATAATGTTAATTATGTTACATATGTTAAATAATGGTTTTGGCTTTTCTCAGGTAATGAAAAACTAACCATTAAGATTTATAACTGATTTATGGGTTATTAAGTAAATTATTAATGAATGAGACTGTTACTCCAGAGATATTTCATTTTTATTTTATACCCCCAACCTCTGTTCCCAAAAAATGTTTGGAATGCCTAAGTTTCATGTGGATGCCAGCAATCCACATTTCTGTATTATTGTTACAGACAAGGGATCAGAAACTCAATGCATGCTATTATAGTGGAAACAACCGCATGCTTTACTACACTTAATAGTTTCATATATAATAGCTTCTTTTGATTTTATTTCAAAGTTGAATACTTTGACAGTAACTATTGATTGGTTACTACTTAATGATGATGTTAAATCCCTTAATACATTGATACCCCAACAATAAAGTGCCATGAATATTGTATGTTTTACTGAAAATAATACTTGGTTAAACAGGAGTGCAACTCAAGTAGTGGAAACTATATGGTTGCTGATTTTGGAAAATGATTATATTTTAGTAAGATGTAGTCAAGCACACTGTGGGTAGTAATGGCTTATAACTTTTCCAATTTGTTTATTACAAAATGAGAAGATAACTTTGTATATATATATTCCCTTTTAAGGAGAATATTATAATTTATTGGCATTTTATTGGCAAAACTTCATGTTACAGCAAGGTGGTGAACATAAACTATATGATTTTTAATTATTGTATTGAATCAGCTACTGACTTTTTGTCTTTTAAAAATTATTTTTTCAGAAAGCAAGATTTAGTTTTTAAATGTGTGGAGATTGTGGACTCTAACCTGGCCTCCCAACCCCCCCCCCGGATCATTTACCACTTTCTCCACCACAAAAAAAAAATAGTTTAATGTTCCTGCAATTCTTAGAATGTTTGTAAAGTGCACTAGTTTCCTTTTCCTTAGCAATGTCATGTGTATGTTCGTACACTCTCATTCAAACACCTTTCAGTCTTCCAAATGTAAAAACTCCAGCATGTTTCACATACCACCAAATATACCACCAATACCAACAGGTTAGAGTACAGAGAGTTATTCTGGCAGATTAAAACAGATGCAGGAAAACCCCCGGGATTAAATGACCACATTAGGATTAATAGCTTCTTACACTTAAGGGCTGCCAAATTATAAATGTCCTTTTGTATTATATACATTATT